>NC_041388.1:259479580-259487415 GCF_002162155.2 Triticum dicoccoides
CAGCTACATTTGCATGCCCTTCGGCCTGCCGAACATAGCTGTCGCCTTCAACTGGCTCACGCAGGGCACCCTAGCGGCTCGCGAGGCTAGGCGCTAGGCCATCCTATGGGAGGAGCCGGAACCTCTAGGGTCCCATGGGAACCAGCCGTCGGACGACTCGTGAGGAGCGAATTCTTCAGTGCGCATCTTCAGCTGCTCCAACGCCTCTTAAACAATGGTGCCAGGTGAC
Organism: Triticum dicoccoides; assembly: GCF_002162155.2. Taxonomy (NCBI): domain Eukaryota; kingdom Viridiplantae; phylum Streptophyta; class Magnoliopsida; order Poales; family Poaceae; genus Triticum; species Triticum dicoccoides. Next base: position 259,479,810 of record NC_041388.1, read on the forward strand.
ATTTTCTGGTTCATTCAACTGGGGGCGCCCCTCGGGCTGCATCATCCCCAGGTCGCATGGGCCTGTCCCTGCGACATGCATCCTTTTGCATCTCTAGCTTACTCTATTGAGGGCGCCCCTTGGGCTGCATCATCCCCAGGCCACATGGGTCCGTTCCTGTGGCATGTATCGTTCTTGCATATATTCGAACTAGCTCGCCTCCTTGCATGAGTTACCTTATGATCACCACCTACTTGCCTGTTGCCCTTCGCGGCCACCCCGCGTTGTTGACCGGCCTCCTGCTCATCCTTCAACGGTGGCTACACATGCTGGCACAGCGCTTGTGCTTGGGTCCGTCCCTGCAGCGCTGACAAACCTGAGTGGTCGAGCTCTGGCTCGTGGCATGCCCCACGCATGTCACCTCACTAGACCCTCGGTGCCTTCATCTTCTTGCAAAAAGATCAGCGGCAGGACAATAAATGCGATTACCAGCTATATCACCCTCTCGGACTAACCCGTAGGAATCTCTGGAGCTTAGCTGCGGGTAGCCCTATTAGCTGCTCCTTTTCATGTGATTCGCTTGTGTGTTAAAGGGAGGGCTCCTGAGCATCGCGCCTCAGGAGCCCCTACTGACTCTCCAGCCCTCACCCCCTGGCCTTGACCACGACACCGCGACCTGGCATACCAGCGGTGGCTGAGCCTCGCTCGAGGGTCGGGACCGAAGGATGCAGAGCACTTAGAAGAACGTGAAAAGGAGAAGCTTGTGCGGATCTAACCTAGCAGTACCACCATCGTTGACGCATAAATCGGGCACTGCGCAAGGAAACGCTCCAGGCTCGCTAAGATAAGTCACACATTCAAGTTGGCCCGGCATTGCGGCTTGGGACTTTCGGCTCTTACAACCTTGATCCGGCAATGCCACCTTCCTTTTCTGCCTTTCGGAAGCTGCTTGCATGCCAAGGGGGACCTCTTGAGCATCGCGCCTCAGGAGCTCTTACCAGGCCTTGGGCCGCTCACCTCCTGGCCTTGACCATGGCATCGCGACATGGCATACCAGCGACGGCTAAAGCCTGCCTGGGGATTAGGACCTGTCAGTGTAGAGCACTAAGCTACCACGAGGACGAAAAGGGGAGACAATGCCATAGCAACACACGCAATCGCAAATTTCATAATAAAAATAACATCGATGCAAAAGCACTACAGATTCTTTACACACCACCACGAGGTTCATCTCGATTCCTTGCAGGGAACCCAGAAGGAGGTTTCTAGGAGTCATATCTACAGATGTCGCCACCAACGCCATCATCAATAGTGGGCCACGAGGGGCCGACACCAACTCCATCCAGCCACCGACGCCATCATCAATAGTGGGCCACGAGGGGCCGACGCCAACTCCATCCAGATCAGCGACGACGATGAGCGGACGCCGCTGCTGCGCTCCTGGCACGGCGAGAGCTCGGGGGCACGTAGCTGTCGTCGCTCATCTCCGGAGTCTCGTTAGGCTTAGGAGAGTTGTTGGACTCCTAGGTGCCATCACTGCTGCTGGAGGAGCTGTCGGAAGGGCTAAGGGCGGGCCCAGCATCCGCCGCTGTGCCGTCCTGGCGACCCCCTCCAGGGCAGCACTCCAGGCGGCTGCCTTCCTCGTCGGAGACCTTGAAAAACAGCATGGAGGCACCGTCGTACTCGAAATGGATGGTGAGGTCCCCCACCGCGTGGTAGGTGCGGGCAAACTCTCCCCATCCACGAGTCATGAAGATCTTGCCCATGGAGATGACCTCGACCTCCGCTCCCATAGCCGGGGTGATGCATTCGGCGTGCTGCAACCATAGCTCGAGCAGCTCCCTCGGTGGCATCTCTTCTGCAAAGAACTACGGGAATCTGATCCACGTGTGCGGTGGCATCGCCGCCCACAGCATGAACTTGTGGGAGGAGACCTCAACGTGAGTTCGTGGGATGGCGGCTCGTGCCACCATGGCCGTGATGCGAGCGGCGCGGGGCACCGCCTCCTCCTCCTCCAGGGCCTTGCGCTTGGGCATGAAAGGGCAGCAGGTAGCCTGGGGGAGGCCGCTCATACCAGGGCCTCGTCACCTCCTGCCTCATGACGACACCGAGTGAGCGGGCCAACCTTTTCTTCGGGGGAAGTGGCCCCTGCTCTTCACGAGGGATTTTTCCTTTCTCGGTGGCAGAGAATCTCCTTATCAGTGCCATGGCTGTCGTAGCGAGACGGCAGACCACAGAGGAAGAAGAAGCAAACAGAGTGGAGGAGAAGATGAGCAACGGGGGCTCCGCCCCTCTCCTCATTTATAGTTAGAGGGAGGCCAACCGCCGGTCTCCATGATCACGGGTAATGATGGTCTTTCTTCTGCATGCAGTAGGGTCTCATCAAGTTGAATGGTTGCCGAGGTACCGTGGGGAAGTGGAGGCGCCCACGTCCCATCAATCGCCATGCGTCAATCAAGGCCACAGGCAGCTGGGGCCCGTGGCGCTCCGCACTTGACTTTTGGTTGCGCCTCGAAGCCAAGCTCGAGCGCGCCTTGAGCTTGGGGGCTACTGTTGGTGTTCTGGTACCTGGGGTGCCCAGACTTGCCTGCCTGCGGGCCTGTGCGTGGCTCCACCAATAGCCTGGTATGGCCCATCTTCAGCAGCAACCACTCAAGACCCTTGCGATGGGCCAAGCCTTGCAAGGTGGAAGCGGTTGAGACAGCTTGTCATGCAACAAATGTTTATATCTTCACAAGCTACTCGGCATGACGGCATACGAGCTTCTCACCGGTAACAAACCCCAAGTTGGATACTTTCGAGTATTCGGATCAAAGTGTTACATTCTTGATAAGCATCATTGTTCTAAATTTGCTCCTAAATCTCATGAGGGTTTCCTACTCGGTTATGGCTCAAACTCTCACACCTACCGTGTCTACAACAATTTCACCCGAAAGGTTGAAGAGATGGTAGATGTGAAGTTTGATGAATCTAACGGCTCGCAAGTAGAGCAATTTCCAATTGATGTAGGAGACAAAGACCCTTTGGAAGCAATCCAAGACTTTTCTATTGGCAATATTCGTCCAACGGAGGTGAAGGAGAGTACCTCGTCCGTCCAAGTGGAAGCTTCTACCTCACGACAAGGTGAACCAAGAGTGGACACGGAGGCATCCACGAGTGGGACACGCCAAGATGAAGAAAACGAGGAAGTACACCAAGATGAACCTCGTCAACCTCCTTCTCCACCTCGACAAGAGAACAACAACACCAATAACGAAGAAGGCCAAGAGGAAGAACAAGATGATGAAGAAGATGTTCCACCCGACCCAAACAAAATCTCTCACGAGTTCGAGCAAGAGTGTCACGAGACCATCCCGTCGAACAAATCTTCAATGATATCCAAACCGGGAGAATCACTCGCTCTAAAACTTATTTGTCTAATTTTTGTGAACATTATTCATTCATCTCTAGCATTGAACCTATGAAGGTTGAAGAACCATTGGAAGACCCGTATTGAATAAATTCCATGCATGAAGAGTTGCACAACTTTGAGAGGAACCAAGTGTGGACATTGGTTGAGAAGCCCGACAACAACCACAACATCATCGGTACCAAATGGGTGTTTCACAACAAGCAAGATGGAGATGGACAAGTCGTTCGCAACAAAGCACGTCTCGTCGCCCAAGGCTACACTCAAGTCGAAGGTATGGACTATGGTGAGACATATGCCCCCGTTGCTAGACTTGAGTCCATCCGCATCTTACTTGCCTATGCAAATCACCATGATATTACCTTGTACCAAATGGACATTAAAAGTGCTTTTCTAAATGGTGAAATTGAGGAGGAAGTTTATGTTAAACAACCTCCCAGATTTGTTAATCCTAAGAAACCCGACCATGTTTACAAACTTCACAAAGCTCTTTATGGTCTTAAACAAGCTCCTAGAGCGTGGTATAAATGCTTGACTAAGTTCCTTATTGAAAAAGGCTTTGAGATTGGAAAAATTGATTCCACTTTGTTTACTCAAAGGGTTAATGGTGCATTATATGTGTGCCAAATTTATGTTGATGATATCATATTTGGTTCAACTAACCCTCATTTTAGTGAAAAGTTTGGAAAGCTGATGTCGGAGAAGTTTGAGATGTCTATGATGAGTGAACTCAAGGTCTTTCTTGGGTTGCAAATCAAGCAAACTAAGGAGGGTACCTTTGTTTCCAAACAAAGTATACCAAGGACTTATTCAAGAAGTTCAACATGCAAGAATGCAAAGGTATGAATACACCCATGCCTACTAGTGTACATCTTGACTTGACCAAGGATGGAAAACCGGTTGACCAAAAGGTCTATCGCTCTATGATTGGTTCATTGTTATATCTATGAGCCTACCGTCCCGACATTATGCTAAGTCTGTGCATGTGTGCACGATATCAAGCGGCCCCAAAGAATGTCATCTTAAGGCTGTGAAAAGGATAGTGAGATACTTAATTCATACACCAAATTTTGGCATTTGGTATCCTAATTAAGAGGTCCTCTTTTGATCTTGTTGGCTACCCCGACTCGGACTATGCCAGTGACAAGGTTGATAGAAGGTCCACTTCAGGTACCTGTCAATTTCTTGGTAGATCTCTTGTGTGTTGGTCCTCCAAGAAACAAAACTCGGCATCCTTATCCACCGCCGAAGCGGAATACATTGCCGCCGGTTCATGTTGTGATCAATTACTTCGGATGACCCAAACTCTTAAAGATTATGGCATCTATGTGAAACATGTTCCATTGCTTTGTGACAATGAAAGTGCTATTAAGATTGCTCACAATCCCGTGCAACATTCTCGAACTAAGCATATTGAAGTTCGTCATCATTTCATTCAAGATCATGTTGCTAAAGGGGACATTGATCTTAAGCATGTTCGTACCGATAAGCAATTGGCGGATATTTTCACCAAACCGCTTGATGAGAAAGTATATTGCCATTTTATAGGTGAATTGAACATCATTGATGCCTCAAACTTGGAGTAGAAACTCCATTTGGATACATGCAAGGCAGGAGCCTTTGACTAATCCTTGATATTTCTCTTATGAAGATGATCATATGTCTTGGATATATAGTTGCACCCTTGCATGCTATCTAACCCTTGTAGGTACTTGGATGAATCTAATTCTATGAGATTAACACTCACTCACATCTTGAGCAATCTCTACATCACCAAGTCTCTACAATATGGTGATTGAATACAGGGAAGCATGAATCCTTTCAAACATATCCTTTGATAATTTCTTTATATCAAATTTCATTTGGTATCAAACTTCATGATTGTCATTTTGGATACACAAGTGCTCTTCCTTGCAAAACTAACCCATGTAGGTAGATGAACTCAAACTACAAGTGGTGCTCCCATCTACATCAACTTTGAGCATCCCACACAAGTTCAACTACACGATCAAGATCAACACCACCACCCAAGGTATGTTATTCCATCTTAGAGAAGTTTTACCCCAAGTGATGGGTCAAAGTAGCTCAACAAGATGCGAATACATCAAAATGCTTAAATTAAAAAGGGCAACCCCATTTTGAGCTTAAACGACGAGTATGACCTACGGTTAAGTGTTCTCACTTGACTCCTCAGTCAATATACTCTAACATAGGTGACTTCGTCGCCGACCAATTCTAGATGAAGTTCTCTAGTGTTTTTTGTGTACTTGCATTAGTCGGTTGCATGTTTGTTTCCCTTTTCAAAAAAAAACTTCATCTAGATTTCTTTTTTTGTTATGTTTACAGTCCCTGCATCTAATTGATTGCAAATCCTTCAGTTAATTCCTTGCAAATCTTTGTGAGATCTTATTTGCCTAGTGAGCTGAGATGACAATTGTTTTCCCTTTGTGTTGAATTCGGCCTCACCGGTTAGTTTCTTTCGGCTAAACCGAAACAACTCGGTGCCACCAAAGAAAAAGGCTCGGTGTTACCGATTTCAATGCTGAGAAAACACTTTGACATTTGCATCCTGCATATTTGTTCCAGCTCCACTGGATGATTCATGTCCTCTACCAGCATCTTATATTACATGCTGCTTTGTAATGTAACTCAAGGACCAAACCTACTTGACTCATGCTCCAGAAGATCCCTTCTTGGAAATTGATGTCAAAGGGGGAGAGAGAGCACATCAAAGCTTATCACATAAGAGGGAATTAGACATATCTCACAAATTTCAATGAGCGGTATCTGATAGGTTTCAGAGTGTAAATTAAACCGCACCGCAGGAGGTTCATGCCTATTTAGAAAATATATTTTTCACAAAGGAATTTGTGAGGGTGTGGTGTTGGTCACACACATCTGCGAAGAAGTTGGTAAGTCCAGAATTTGCAATGAATTGGACAAACTCTTGGTGGAATCCGACTTCTTCTATGAAGGCAATGTGGGACCATTCGCATGGCCGGACCTCCATCCATCGCGGAGTGTTGATGTCACCAGCTGGTGATTCACCAGTGACTCCCTTGGCTTTCTTCTTAGATGAACTCCTTCTAAAAAGGTCCATCTTCCTAAGAACAAATTTCAATGAGCGGTATTTGACAGGTTTTAGAGTGTAAATTAAACTGCATCGCGGGAGGTTCGTGCCTATTTAGAAAATATATTTTTACAAAGGAATTCGTGAGGGTGTGGTGTTGGTCACACACATCTGCGAAGAAGTTGGTAAGTCCAACATTTGCAATGAATTGGACGAACTCTTGGTGGAATCTGGCTTCTTCTATGAAGGCAATGTGTGGCCATTCGCATGGCCAAACCTACGTCCATCGCGGAGTGTTCATGTCACCAGTTGATGATTCACCAGTGACTCCCTTGGCTTTCTTATTAGATGAACTCCTTCTAAAAAGGTCCATCTTCATAAGAGCAAATTTCTAAAAAAATCGACACACAAAATTTTGCCAACAAAACTTCACAAGATTGATAGCAACTACTCATATGGATGTCTAGAGGCTATATCAAGCATTCAAACTACTTGGAACTCAAAAAATTCAACATGCAAGCTCATTTACAGCAGCACCAAGAGTAGCTAATTACTCAAAATATAAACCACTACAACAAAAACTAATTGGATCAATGGAGGAGTCACATAACAAGTAGCAATCCCCTAAAACAGTTTCGGAAACGTAGCTTCCAGCAAAGAGATCGAAATCCACAGGTTTGAGAGCAAGAACACGCGAGAGACAGCTGGAATGATTTATTTTGGAGGTAGGGGATGATATGGGCGGAAGGGATAAGTGAGGGGGACCTCGCGGGGCCCACTACCCACCAGGGCGCGCCAGGGGGAGCTGGCATGCCCTGGTGCCTAGTGGGCACCTGGGGCACCCCTGATACGTCTCCAACGTATCTATAATTTTTGATTGCTCCATGCTATATTATCTACTGTTTTGGACATTATTGGGCTTTATTATCCACTTTTATATTATTTTTGGGACTAACCTATTAACCGGAGGCCCAGCCCAAAATTGTTGTTTTTTTTGCCTATTTTAGGGTTTTGAAGAAAAGGAATATCAAACAGAGTCCAAACAGAATGAAACCTTCGGGAACGTGATTTTTGGAATGAACAAGATCCAGGAGACTTGGACCCCACGTCAAGCAACCAACAGGGAGGCCACGAGGTAGGGGGCGTGC
>NC_041388.1:259487646-259589079 GCF_002162155.2 Triticum dicoccoides
GTGGGCCCCCTGTTGCTCCATCGACGTACTTGATACGTCTCCAACGTATCTATAATTTTAGATTGTTCCATGCTATTATATTATCAACTTTGGATGTTTATGGCCTTTATTATGCACTTTTATATTATTTTTGGGACTAACCTATTAACCAAGAGCCCAGTGCTAGTTCCTGTTTTTTCCATGTTTTAGAGTATCGTAGAAAAGGAAAATCAAACGGAGTCCAATTGACCTGAAACTTCACGGAACTTATTTTTGGACCAGAAGCAACCCGGGAGACTTGGAGTCCACGTAAGGGAAGCTTCGAGGAGGCCACGAGGTAGGGGGCGCGCCCACCCCCCCTGGGCGCGCCCTCCACCCTCGTGGGCCCCTCGTGGCCCCCCTGACGTACTTCTTCCACCTATATATCTCCATATACCCTAAAAACATTCGGGAGCACAATAGATCAGGAGTTCCGCCGCCAGAAGCCTCCGTAGCCACTGAAAGCCAATCTAGACCCGTTCTGGCACCCTGTCGGAGGGGGCAATCCCTCTCCGGTGGCCATCTTCATCATCCCGGTGCTCTCCATGATGAGGAGAGAGTAGTCCTCCCTCGAGGCTGAGGGTATGTACCAGTAGCTATGTGTTTGATCTCTCTCTCTCTCTCGTGTTCTTGAGGTGATACGATCTTGATGTATCGCGAGCTTTGATATTATAGTTGGATCTTATGATGTTTTCTCCCCCCTCTACTCTCTTGTAATGGATTTAGTTTTCCCTTTGAGGTTATCTTATCGGATTGAGTCTTTAAAGATTTGAGAACACTTGATGTATGTCTTGTCGCGCGTATCTGTGGTGACAATGGGATACCACGTGATTCACTGGATGTATGTTTTGGTGATCAACTTGCGGGTTCCGCCCATGAACCTATGCATAGGGGTTGGCACACATTTTCGTCGTGATTCTCTGGTAGAAACTTTGGGGCACTCTTTGAGGTTCTATGTGTTGGTTGAATAGATGAATCTGAGATTGTGTGATGCATATCGTATAATCATACCCACGGATACTTGAGGTGACATTGGAGTATCTAGGTGACATTAGGGTTTTGGTTGATTTGTGTCTTAAGGTGTTATTCTAGTACGAACTCTAGGGCTGTTTGTGACACTTATAGGAATAGCCCAACAGATTGATTGGAAAGAATAACTTTGAGGTGGTTTCGTACCCTACCATAATCTCTTTGTTTGTTCTCCGCTATTAGTGACTTTGGAGTGACTCTTTGTTGCATGTTGAGGGATAGTTATATGATCCAATTATGTTATTATTGTTGAGGGAACTTGCACTAGTGAAAGTATGAACCCTAGGCCTTGTTTCAACGCATTGCAATACCGTTTACGCTCACTTTTATCATTAGTTACCTTGCTGTTTTTATATTTTCAGATTACAAAAACCTTTATCTACCATCCATATACCACGTGTATCACCATCTCTTCGCCGAACTAGTGCACCTATACAATTTACCATTGTATTGGGTGTGTTGGGGACACAAGAGACTCTTTGTTATTTGGTTGCAGGGTTGCTTGAGAGAGACCATCTTCATCCTACGCCTCCTACGGATTGATAAACCTTAGGTCATCCACTTGAGGGAAATTTTCTACTATCCTACAAACCTCTGCACTTGGAGGCCCAACAACGTCTACAAGAAGAAGGTTGTGTAGTAGACATCAAGCTCTTTTCTGGCGCCGTTGCCGGGGAGGTGAGTGCTTGAAGATATATCTTTAGATCTTGCAATCGAGTCTTTTAGTTTCTTGTTTTATCACTAGTTTAGTTTATAAAATAAAACTATAAAAAATGGAATTGAGTTTGTCTCATACGCTTCACCTTTTTAATATCTTTCGTGAGTATGATGGAAAGGATAATTGTGCTCAAGTGCTAGAAGAAGAAATCTATAAAATGTTTGGCACTAAATATTTGAATGATGAGCATGATTGCAATGTCGTTAGTACGAATTCTTTGAATATCCATGATACTAATGATGATTGCTCTAGTTGTGATGAAAATGTCTCCTATAAACATGTCAATTTTTGTGGAGTACATTGGGTTTGTAAGTACACACCAAATAGGGAATATAGATATTGCAAGAGGCATAAGTACTTAGAAACTAAATTGTTGCAAGAAAGGCTAGATGAATGTGCTGAAAATTTAAATTATCCTGGCCATACTTGTGAGCTTTGGAATGAACATGATCATTTCAATACCCAATGCAAATTGTTTCATGATCGTATTGTGTCCAAAAATTGTGATGACTTGATTTCCCTTGCACATTCTAATAAACTTAGTTTGCTTATGGGCTACGAAGAAATGAAACGCATAACTAACTATCTTCCAGAATTTGCCCGTTATAAACTTATTGGTTTTGATCTTGAGGAAGTTTATATGTATTGTGCGGTGAATTGTATTGAAAATCCTTATATTGCCAACTGCATAAAGAAAATAAAACAAATAGAAGATGAAGAGAATACTAATGAAAGGGAAGAGACTTCCCAATACCCTCCTATCATTTCTTATGATGAATCAGGTAACGAGGAGGAGCCTCCTATTCAACCAATCTCATTAATAAGGAGCTCCAAAAAGAGGATTGAACCCACACATGATGTGGTGAAGAAGAAGAAAAGAAAAAGGAAGAGAGGTAAAAAGATATCTCCCCCAAATAATGCTGCTCCTATTACTATTGTGCCTCGTGAAAATATAATTGTGGAAGATAATGATACTTCTTATGATCTTGAAAATCTTTTTGGCACTTGCTTGGAAGAATATGATAATTGCTATACTATTGGTGATATCCATACTATTGATTATGAAAGTGATTATGCTTATGATATGAAAAATCCCAAGCTTGGGGATGCTATGTTTGATGAAGATGATGTTTTTGAGAATATATTTGCTGCAATTAATGTTTGTCCCAAGCTTGGGGATGCTACGTTTAATGAAGATGATATTTTTAGTCTCCCAAGTTTTGATATGCAAATTTATAATGATGATAGCATGCCTCCTATTTATTATGACTATTGCGATGACACTTATGCTATACAAAGTAGTGATGATTATATTTGTAAAACTTGTCATGATTATGGTTACCCCTTTTCTGAACATTACTCTTTTAATGTGGAAACAATTTATAGTATTCGAGTTTCTTATGATACTCCCACTATTTCGAATGAGAAGAATCTTGCTTATGTGGAGAGTAGTAAATTTTCTATGCTTGTAGATCATGAAAAGAATGCTTTAGGTGCTGGTTATATTGTTGAATTCATTAATGATGCTACTAAAAATTATTACGAGGGAGGAATATATGCTTGTAGGAATTGCAATAATATCAAGTTTCCTCTCTATGTGCTTAAAGTTTTGAAGTTATGCTTGTCTTGCCTTCCTATGCTAGTTGATTATTGTTCCCACAAGTCGTTTGATCACAAAATCCCTATGCATAGGAAGTGGGTTAGAATTAAATGTGCTAGTCATATTCTTCATGATGCTCTCTTTATATTTCAATTCTTATCTTTTATGTGAGCATCATTGAAATCATCATGCCTAGCTAGGGGCGTTAAACTATAGCGCTTGTTGGGAGGCAACCCAATTTTATTTTTGTTCCTTGCTTTTTGTTACTGTTTAGTAATAAATAATTCATATAGCCTATGTTTAGATGTGGTTTTATGCTTTTAATTAGTGTTTGTGCCAAGTAGAACCTTTGGGAAGACTTGGGGAAAGTCTTGTTGATCATGCTGTAAAAAACAGAAACATTAGCGCTCACGAGAATTGCTGCCATTTTTATTGGAGAGTGATATTTAGTTAATTCTTTTTGCAGATGATTAATAGATAAATTCCTCAGGTACAGAAAGTTATTTTAGAATTTTTTGGGTTCCATAAGTATACGTTTGATCCAGATTACTACAGACTGTTCTGTTTTTGGCAGAGTCTGTTTTCGATGTGTTGTTTGCTTATTTTGATGAATCTATGAGTAGTATCGGAGGGTATGAACCATAGATAAGTTGTAATACAGTAGGTTTAACACCAATAATTAAGAATGAGTTCATTACAGTACCTTGAAGTGGTGATTTATTTTCTTATACTAACGAAGCTCATAAGTTTTCTACTTTAAGTTTTGTGTTGTGAAGTTTTCAAGTTTTGGGTAAGGATTCGATGGACTATGGAATAAGGAGTGGCAAGAGCCTAAGATTGGGGATGCCCAAGGCACCCCCAAGGTAATATTCAAGTACAACCAAGAGCCTAAGCTTGGGGATGCCCCGGAAGGCATCCCCTCTTTCGTCTTCGTTCATCGGTAACTTTACTTGGAGCTATATTTTTATTCGCCACATGATATGTGTTTTGCTTGGAGAGTCAATTTATTTTATTTAGTTTTTATTGCTGTTTGAATAAAATACCAAGATCTGAAATTCTTAAATGTTAGAGAGTCTTCACATAGTTGCATAATTATTCGACTACTCATTGATCTTCACTTATATCTTTCGGAGTAGTTTGTCATTTGCTCTAGTGCTTCACTTATATCTTTTTAGAGCACGGTGGTGGTTTTATTTTATAGAAATATATGAACTCTCGTGCTTCACTTATATTATTTTGAGAGTCTTTAGAACATCATGGTAATTTGCTTTGGTTATGAAACTAGTCCTAATATGATGGGCATCCAAGAGGGATATAATAAAAACTTTCATATAAAGTGCATTGAATACTATGAGAAATTTGATACTTGATAATTGTTCTGAGATATGGAGATGGTGATATTAGAGTCATGCTAGTTGAGTAATTGTGAATTTGAGAAATACTTGTGTTGAAGTTTGTGATTCCCGTAGCATGCACGTATGGTGAACCGTTATGTGATGAAGTCGGAGCATGATTTATTTATTGATTGTCTTCCTTATGAGTGGCGGTCGGGGACGAGCGATGGTCTTTTCCTACCAATCTATCCCCCTAGGAGCATGTGCGTAGTACTTTGTTTCGATAACTAATAGATTTTTTCAATAAGTATGTGAGTTCTTTATGACTAATGTTGAGTCCATGGATTATACGCACTCTCACCCTTCCACATTGCTAGCCTCTCTAGTACCACGCAACTTTCGCCGGTATCATAAACCCACCATATACCTTCCTCAAAACAGCCACCATACCTACCTATTATGGCACTTCCATAGCCATTCCGAGATATATTGCCATGCAACTCTCCACTGTTCCGTTTATTATGACACGCATCATCGTTGTCATATTGCTTTGCATGATCATGTAGTTGACATCGTATTTGTGGCAAAGCCACCATTCATAATTCTTTCATACATGTCAGTCATGCATCATTGCACATCCTGGTACACCGCCGGAGGCATTCATATAGAGTCATATTTTGTTCTAAGTATCGAGTTGTAATTCTTGAGTTGTAACTAAATAAAAATGTGATGACCATCATTATTAGAGCATTGTCCCAGTGAGGAAAGGATGATGGAGACTATGATTCCCCCATAAGTCGGGACGAGACTCCGGACGAAAAAACAAAAAAAAGGAAAATAAAAGAGGCCATAAAAAGAGAAAAGGCCCAAATAAAAAAAATAAAGAAAAAGAAAAAAATGAGAGAAAAAGAGAGAAGGGACAATGTTACTATCCTTTTACCACACTTGTGCTTCAAAGTAGCACCATGATCTTCTTAATAGAGAGTCTCCTATGTTATCACTTCCATATACTAGTGGGAATCTTTCATTATAGAACTTGGCTTGTATATTCCAATGATGGGCTTCCTCAAAATGCCCTAGGTCTTCGTGAGCAAGCGAGTTGGATGCACACCCACTTAGTTTCTTTTTGAGCTTTCATACACTTATAGCTCTAGTGCATCTGTTGCAGGGCAATCCCTACTCACTCACATTGATATCTATTAATGGGCATCTCCATAGCCTGTTGATACGCCTAGTTGATGTGAGACTATCTTCTCCCTTTTTGTCTTCTCCACAACCACCCTTCTCTTTCACCGATAGTGCTATATCCATGGCTCACGCTCATGTATTCCGTGAAGATTGAAAAAGTTTGAGAACATCAAAAGTATGAAACAATTGCTTGGCTTGTCATCGAGGTTGTGCATGATTTAAATATTTTGTGTGGTGAATATGGAGCATAGCCAGACTATATGATTTTGTAGGGATAGCTTTCTTTGGCCATGTTATTTTGAGAAGACATGATTGCTTAGTTAGTATGCTTGAAGTATTATTATTTTTATGTCAATATTAAACTTTTGTCTTGAATCTTATGGATCTGAATATTCTTGCCACAATAAAGAGAAATACATGATGAATATGTTAGGTAGCATTCCACATCACAAATTCTGTTTTTATCATTTACCTACTCGAGGACGAGCAGGAATTAAGCTTGGGGAAGCTGATACGTCTCCAACGTATCTACAATTTTGGATTGTTCCATGCTATTATATTATCAACTTTGGATGTTTATGGGCTTTATTATGCACTTTTATATTATTTTTGGGACTAACCTATTAACCCAGAGCCCAGTACCAGTTCCTTTTTTCCCTTGTTTTAGAGTATCGCAAAAAAGGAAAATCAAACAGAGTCCAATTGACATGAAACTTCACGGAACTTATTTTTGGACCAGAAGCAACCCGGGAGACTTGGAGTCCACGTAAGGGAAGCTTGAGGAGGCCACGAGGTAGGGGCGCGCCCACCCCCTTGGGCGCGCCCTCCACCCTCGTGGGCCCCTCGTGGCCCCCCTGACGTACTTCTTCTGCCTATATATCTCCATATACCCTAAAAACATCCGGGAGCACAATAGATCGGGAGTTCCGCCGCCAGAAGCCTCCGTAGCCACCGAAAGCCAATCTAGACCTGTTCCGGCACCCTGCCGGAGGGGGAAATCCTCTCCGGTTGCCATCTTCATCATCCCGGTGCTCTCGATGACGAGGAGGGAGTAGTTCTCCCTCAGGGCTGAGGGTATGTATCAGTAACTATGTGTTTGATCTCTCTCTCTCTCTCGTGTTCTTGAGGTGATACGATCTTGATGTATCGCTAGCTTTGCTATTATAGTTGGATCTTATGATGTTTTCTCCCCCCTCTACTCTCTTGTAATGGATTTAGTTTTCCCTTTGAGCTTATCTTATCGGATTGAGTCTTTAAAGATTTGAGAACACTTGATGTATGTCTTGCCGTGCGTATCTGTGGTGACAATGGGATACCACGTGATTCACTTGATGTATGTTTTGGTGATCAACTTGCGGGTTCCGCCCATGAACCTATGCATAGGGGTTGGCACATGTTTTCGTCATGATTCTCCGGTAGAAACTTTGGGGCACTCTTTGAGGTTCTATGTGTTGGTTGAATAGATGAATATGAAATTGTGTGATGCATATCGTATAATCATACCCACGGATACTTGAGGTGACATTGGAGTATCTAGGTGACATTAGGATTTTGGTTGATTTGTGTCTTAAGGTGTTATTCTAGTACGAACTCTAGGGATGTTTGTGACACTTATAGGAATAGCCCAACGGATTGATTGGAAAGAATAACTTTAAGGTGGTTTCGTACCCTACCATAATCTCTTCGTTTGTTCTCCGCTATTAGTGACTTTGGAGTGACTCTTTGTTGCATGTTGAGGGATAGTTATATAATCCAATTATGTTATTATTGTTGAGGGAACTTGCACTAGTGAAAGTAAGAACCCTAGGCCTTGTTTCAACGCATTGCAATACCGTTTACGCTCACTTCTATCATTAGTTACCTTGCTGTTTTTATATTTTCAGATTACAAAAACCTTTATCTACCATCCATATACCACTTGTATCACCATCTCTTCGCCGAACTAGTGCACCTATAAAATTTACCATTGTATTGGGTGTGTTGGGGACACAAGAGACTCTTTTTTATTTGGTTGCAGGGTTGCTTGAGAGAGACCATCTTCATCCTACGCCTCCTACGGATTGATAAACCTTAGGTCATCTACTTGAGGGAAATTTGCTACTATCCTACAAACCTCTACACTTGGACATCAGTACTCCTTCCTCCTATATATACCTACGTACCCCCAAACGATTAGATACAGAGCCAAAACCCTAACCCCACCGCCGTAACTTTCTGTATCCACGAGATCCCATCTTGGGGCCTTTTCTGGAGCTCCGCCGGAGGGGGCATCGATCACGGAGGGCTTCTACATCAACACCATAGCCTCTCCGATGAAGTGTGAGTAGTTTACCTCAAACCTTCGGGTCCATAGTTATTAGCTAGATGGCTTCTTCTCTCTTTTTGGATCTCAATACAAAGTTCTCCCCCTATCTTGTGGAGATCTATTCGATGTAATCTTCTTTTGTGGTGTGTTTGTTGAGACCGATGAATTGTGGGTTTATGATCAAGTTTATCTATGAACAATATTTGAATCTTCTCTGAATTCTTTTATGTATGATTGGTTATCTTTGCAAGTCTCTTTGAATTATCGATTTGATTTGGCCTACTAGATTGATCTTTCTTGCAATGGGAGAAGTGCTTAGCTTTGGGTTCAATCTTGCGGTGTCCTTTCCCAGTGACAGTAGGGGCAGCAAGGCACATATTGTATTGTTGCCATCGAGGATAACAAGATGGGGTTTTCATCATATTGCATGAGTTTATCCCTCTACATCATGTCATCTTGCTTAAAGAGTTACTCTGTTCTCTTGAACTTAATACTCTAGATGCATGCTGGATAGCGGTCGATGTGTGGAGTAATAGTAGTAGATGCAGGCAGGAGTCGGTCTACTTGTCTCGGACGTGATGCCTATATACATGATCATACCTAGATATTCTCATAACTATGCTCAATTCTGTCAATTGCTCAACAGTAATTTGTTCACCCACCGTAAAATACTTATGCTCTTGAGAGAAGCAACTAGTGAAACCTATGGCCCCCGGGTCTATCTTCATCATATTAAATCTTCCAATACTTAGTTATTTTCATTGCTTTTATTTCACTTTGCATCTTTATCATAAAAATACCAAAAATATTATCTTATCATATCTATCAGATTTCACTCTCGTAAGTGACCGTGTAGGGATTGATAACCCCTTATCGCGTTGGTTGCGAGGATTTATTTGTTTTGTGCAGGTGCGAGGGACTCACGCGTAGCCTCCTACTGGATTGATACCTTGGTTCTCAAAAACTGAGGGAAATACTTACGCTACTTTGCTGCATCACCCTTTCATCTTCAAGGGAAAACCAACGCAGTGCTCAAGAGGTAGCAACAAGGATTTCTGGCGTTGTTGCCAGGGAGGTCTACGCAAAAGTCAACATACCAAGTACCAATCACAAACCCTTATCTCCCGCATTACATTATTTGCCATTTTCCTCTCGTTTTCCTCTCCCCCACTTCACCCTTGACGTTTTATTCGCCCTCTCTCTCTATCCTCATGTAACACCCCGGATATGACTTTCCCAATTTGTACTCCAACTCTTGCTGTTTCCGGCGTTAACTTATTATATTTTCTCGGGTTCGGGTTTTTGTCTCCGTGTGTTGTTATCATTGTCATGCATCTCATACCATGTCATCATGTAAATTGCATTTGCATATGTGTTCGTCTCATGCATCCGAGCATTTTCCCCGTTGTCCGTTTTGCATTCCGGCGCATCATTCTCCTCCGGTGGTCATTTCTAGCTTTCTTTCGTGTGTGGGGATTAAACATTTCCGGATTGGACCGAGACTTGCCAACGGCCTTGGTTTACTACCGGTAGACCGCCTGTCAAGTTTCGTACCATTTGGACTTCGTTTGATACTCCAACGATTAACCGAGGGACCGAAAAGGCCTCGTGTGTATTGCAGCCCAACACCCCTCCATTTTGGCCCAAAACCCACCTAAACCTGCTCCATCATCTAAAGCATTCAATCACGATCGCGTGGCCGAAAACCACCCGGGCCAATCCCGCATTAACACGCGGCAGCATGCCCAAACCCCGGCGGTCCTCGGCTTCCGCGCTCCAGATCTGAGATCTGGTTTTTTTAGGGTTGACTTTTGCCCGAAACCCTGATCCATGTGCTCATCTTCATCATGCTATATCTCCACATCCGTAGCTCCGTTTTTGGCATATAGCATATCAAAATGTTCATCTCAGAGAGTACATCATTTCATTCCATTGCATCATTTTCATTTGAGCTCATCTTGATGCCCGAAATGCTGTTAGAAGAGGGCTACTTGAGATAATTGTCAGATCTGCTACTCCATTGGCATATTTGTCATTTTTGCCATGATTATTGTGTGCGTGTTATGCCCATGAGCTCTACATATGTTTTGTTAAGGGTTTTGCCATCTTTCCAGAGGTGCAACCCATGTATTTTTGTGATGTGTGTGGTGACTAGCACAAGCTTGCAAAGTGAGGCACTTGGTAGTGCTGATTTCAGGGACTTAGTAATTTCACTAAGTCCTTGATCTGTTTATTTCATATGGCCATATGTTCATGTTGTTTCCTAGTGATCCGTACCTCTTTTGAGGATGATCAGTAAGGATGTTTTGTTAATCTTGTAGTGCTATATCCATCCATGTCTTTGTTTGTAATTATGGAGCACCCTAGCTTGAGTCAATCGAGCTCTACTTTTGCTACTTTGTGAATCTGGGCAGATTGTCAACTTGTTTGCAATTTTGCCGATGATGTTATAGTTGACCTGTGCATGTTATGCTATTGTTCTTGCCATGTCTAGCTTGTATTTTGTGTATTCTTGATGAGTGTATGCTTAGTTTGTCATGACTTGCTCCGTAGTGAGTGCATCGAGCTCGTAAACATGCCTACTTGATATCTGTTTTCAGCATGCTCCAGTTTTCACTAAGTCTGTGATCTGATTATGTTTTTGCCATGTTCACATGCTTGCGATTGTATTTTCTGATCCCTTTTGGCTCAAGGTCACTAAGGGACTTTTGTTAAGCTCTTTGAGTAGCTCCATGCCATGCTTTACTTTGCCATGTTCAGGTCCTGTAGCATATAGTTTCCATGCTCCGAAGTGTGCTACCTGATCTGAAATTCCAGACAAGTGTTAATTTCACTAAGTCTGAGATTTGTTTACCATATGCATTTTTGCCATGCTTGTTTGAACCTGTTAATGGATGAATTGGCCGTAGCTCCATGCTAGACTTTTGTTAAGAATCTTGAATGCCTCCCTGCCATGTATTTTTATGCCATGTTTGGGTGTTGTAGCATGTTCATCTCATTGCATTTAGATAACTACTTGCTGTAAATCGCAGACCGGTGTCATATTTGTTTTGCTTGCCATTTCCAAACCGTAACTCCGATTCCGGCATTCTTTATATCGTTTTCAAGCGATTTCATCTCATCTTTCCAGTGGAACACTTGGATCCCCAAGTTGAGGCCAGGTTCATGCATCCCTTGTCAAATCTTGCATATGCATCCCGCATCGCATCCCGCATAACATACCATCTTTGCATCATATTGTTTGAGCTTTGCACGTGGTTGATTGTGTTCCGTTTGCTTGTTTGTCTTGTTTGGGTAGAGTCGGGAGACGAGTTCACTAACAAGGAGCCCGTTGAGTTTGCTTTCGAGGATCCAGTCAACTCTGACAACTTTGCAGGCAAGATGATCATACCCTCGAAATCACTACTATCTTTGCTATGCTAGATTGCTCGCTCTTTTGCTACACCAATGCTATGATGCCTACCACTAGCTTTCAAGCCTTCCAAATTGCCATGTCAAACCTCTAACCCACCATGTCCTAGCAAACCGTTGATTGGCTGTGTTACCGCTTTGCTCAGCCCCTCTTATAGCGTTGCTAGTTGCAGGTGAAGATTGGAGGCCGTTCCTTGTTGGAACCTTTATTTACTTGTTGGGATATCATTATATTATCTTGTTATATTAATGCATCTATATACTTGGTAAAGGGTGGAAGGCTCAGCCTCTCGCCTAGTGTTTTGTTTCACTCTTGCCGCCCTAGTTTCCGTCATATCGGTGTTATGTTCCCGGATTTTGCGTTCCTTGCGCGGTTGGGTTATAATGGGAACCCCTTGATAGTTCGCCTTGATTAAAGCTTTTCCAGCAATGCCCAACCTTGGTTTTTATCATTTTCCACCTAGTCTCTTTTTCCCTTGGGTTTCCGGAGCCCGAGGGTCATCTTATTTTAAACCCCCCCCCCGGGCCAGTGCTCCTCTGAGGGTTGGTCCGAACCAGGCAGCCTGTGGGGCCACCTCGGGGAAACTCGAGGGTTGGTTTTACTCATAGCTTGACCTATCTAAGTGTGCCCTGAGAATGAGATATGTGCAGCTCCTATCGGGATTTGTCGGCACATTCGGGCGGTGTTGCTGGTCTTGTTTTAACCTGTCGAAGTGTCTTGAAGAACCGAGATCGAGTCTGATCGGAACGTCTTGGGAGGAGGTCTATTCCTTCGTTGACCGTGAGAGCTTGTCATGGGCTAAGTTGGGACTCCCCTGCAGGGATTTGAACTTTCGAAAGCCGTGCCCGCGGTTATGGGCAGATGGGAATTTGTTAATGTCCGGTTGTAGACAACTTGAACCTTAACTTAATTAAAATGAATCAACTGAGTGTGTTACCGTGATGGCCTCTTCTCGGCGGAGTCCGGGAAGTGGACACGGTGTTGGAGTAATGCTTGCGCAGGTTGCTCTCTAGTTTCTCGCTCGCCCTTTGCCTCCTCTTCTCGCTCTCGTTTGCGAACAGGTTAGCCACCACATATGCTAGTCGCTTGCTGCAGCTCCACTTATATTTACCTTGCCTTACCTATAAGCTTAAATAGTCTTGATCTCGAGGGTGCGAGATTGCTGAGTCCCTGTGGCTCACAGATTACTATTACACCAGATGCAGGGCCTGATGATTCCGCTCCAGGTGACGCGCTTGAGCTCAAGTGGGAGTTCGACGAGGACTCTCAACGATACTATGTTTCCTTTCCTGATGATCAGTAGTGGTGCCCAATTGGGGGTGATCGGGACCGTGTCGCATGTTGGGTTATCTTTTATTTTGGCGCCGTAGTCGGGCCATGAGTGTTTGGATGATGTAATGTTATTTATGTATCTTGATTGACGTGGCGAGTGTAAGCCAACTATGTTATCTCCCCTCTATTATTTATTACATGGGATGTGTAAAGATTACCTTACTTGCGACATATGCCTTCAATGCGATTATGTCTCTAAGTCGTGCCTCGACACGTGGGAGCTATAGTCGCATCGAGGGTGTTACAAGTTGGTAATCAGAGCCTTCCCCGACCTTAGGAGCCCCATTGCTTGATCGTTTTTAGCGGCCGAGTTGTGTCTAGAAAAATGTTTTGAGTCATTTAGGAATTATATATCGGAGAGTTTAGGAATTCTTTTTACTTCCCAGTCTCCTCATCGCTCTGGTAAGGCATCCTGACGTAGAGTTTTGACTCTTCTCTTCTCAAATTCCACTAAAAAAAATTTAGGATCACGCGGGTATCTTGGAATCGTTCCGATGGTTTTATGATGAGAACATTGTCTTGGTGCCTCCTGTCAGGGGTTTTGTGGAAGTGTTCCGGGGAGTTGAGCTCTGAGGTGTTGTCGTCATAATTTTATCGTTGCAGTTCTGGTATACCTGAGTTTAGTACGCCGACATCGAAAATCTCTTTTATGCAGTTCGTTGGTGAGATAACCTCGACGCCACCCAGTACTGGGGCGAGAGTTCGGGAGTATCGCCATAACTTGTATAACGGATGCTTTTCGAAGGTTGAGGTAGATGGTTTCCGAAGTTTTTCTCGGTTATGTGTTGAAGGATGGATACAGCTGGATGTAGGATTTGCTAGATTTGGGTGAGATATTATGCTTCCCCTGTATCCCCAACACCTGATTGCATAACCGGAAAGGTTCAGGAGTTTCATAGGTTGGAATTCTAGTAGCTCTAGTTCTTCTTCCACGGATATTGGTTTGAGATTGGGATTTCTTACCGATTATTCGTTCTTGATCCGTACCTTGTTGATTTATTTCTCTACCTAAATTCTAAGTGGCTTCTCAATTTATGGATATGTGACCATTTCAAGAGGAATGCATTCGTTCATTTTGTTCGGATGTGAAGACTATATGTTGCAACTTTCATTCCGTTGGATTCAGCTTCAATATTTGTCTGTCTATGTGCTAATGGATGTCAACCTCTTCAGGATGGCTCCTCCAACGCGCACGACTCCGAATCCTGATCCGCCACCACCTCCACCTCCTCCGGAGGCATGGCAAGCTGTGATGGCCGCAACCAATGCAAACATAGAGTTGATCATGAAAATTCTCCAAGAGCGCAATCAAGGCAACCAAGGGAACCAAGGCAACAATCAGAATCACTTTGCTACACTCAACCAGTTCCTTGCTAACGGGCCAAAGACTTTCAGCAATTGTGTTGAGGCAACCGATGCTGACGATTGGCTTGTGGATCTGTGCAAGCATTTCGAGTGCAGTAACGTCAGGCCTGAGGACTTTGTCAAGTTCGCTTCCTTCCAACTCAAAGATCAAGCTGCAGAATGGTTCCGGCAGTACAAGGACTCCAGAGGTGGACGTATTATCACTTGGGATGAATTCCGTCAAGATTTCCGAGCTCACCATATTCCTCAGAGCGTGGTTGAAAGCAAGCGTGAGGAATTCCGCAATCTGAAGCAAGGATCCTTGTCTGTCTATGACTACAATAAGTTGTTTCAGAAGCTCGCCCGCTTTGCCAAGCAGGATGTCCCTGATGAGAAGAGCATGATATACCAGTTTAGGGGTTGTCTCAGAGAAGAAATCCAGCTCGCTCTTGTTCTCTTTGAGCCCTTGAGGTACGATGAGTTCTACAACATGGCATTGAAGCAAGAGGATGCTCAGTTGAGGTGTGATGCTTCCAAGAAGCGAGTCAGAGATGTTACTCCTTCTTCCTCTACTCAAGTGGCCAAGCAGTAGAAGTATTGGCTTCCTCCTCCTCCGTTCCGTCAGCCGTATCAGCAGAAGAGCAAAGGTGGCAGTGGATCTTCCCACCCACCCAACCCTGGCTTTCAGAACAAGACTTCGTCTCAAGCTCCAAGATTGAGTGCTCCATACCACCGTCCGCTTTCAGAGGTGACGTGCAACAAGTGCCAACAGAAGGGTCACTATGCCAACAAGTGTTTCAACCAGAGGCGTCTTCTTCCTCCTCCTCCTATCAGATCGGCAAGTACAGCTGTGGTCAAGCATAACCCCAAGCATGCCAAGGTCAACTTGATGAACGCAGCTCAGGCAGAGGACTCATTAGATGTCATCATGGGTAACCTTCCTGTTAATGATATTCCTGCAAAAGTTCTTTTTGACACTGGTGCATCGCATTGTTTCATGTCAAAGCCATTTTTTACCAAGCATGAGTTCGTTTCTTCTCATTTGGGTAAACAAATGGATATCGTTTCTCCTGGCAAACGTTTGAGTGCAAGTCTGGAGGTGCCAGATGTTACTATCACGTTGGGCGACTACAAGTTCCTTTCTTCCCCGATGGTTCTTGGTAACTCGGATATTGATCTTATTCTCGGAATGGATTGGCTTTCTAAGCACAAGGCTCAGCTTTATTGTGCAGCCAGGAAGATTCAATTGACTCATTCGTCTGAGGATGTAATTGTCTTTGCCGCTCGTGATGATACCATCCGTCTGTTTTATCTCAATGAGAAGGGTGAATTGGATGCTATCTCGCAAATTCCAGTCGTTTGTGAATATCAAGACGTCTTTCTAGAAGAGCTTCTAGGAATGCCTCGGCACCGGCCAGTTGAATTCGTTATTGATCTTGATCCTGGTACGGAACCTATTTGCAAACGTCCTTACAAGCTCGGACCTGAAGAGTTGAAAGAGTTGAAGAAGCAACTCGATATTCAAGAGAGAATGGGTCTCATCCGGCCTAGTTCTTCTCCGTGGGGTTGTGGTGTTCTTTTTGTGAAGAAGAAGGATGGAACGTACCGACTTTGTGTTGATTACCGTCCATTGAACAAGAAGACCATCAAGAATAAATACCCACTTCCCAACATCAATGAGATGTTTGAACAACTCAAAGGTGCCCAAGTATTCTCCAAGCTTGATCTCCGCATGGGTTATCATCAGATTCGTATCCGTGAGCAAGATATTCCCAAGACGGCTTTCAGGACAAGCTATGCTTCATATGAATACACTGTCATGTCTTTTGGCCTCGTCAACGCTCCTCCGACTTTCTCTCGCATGATGAACTTCATCTTGAATGCCTACACCAATGACTTCGTTTTGGTCTATCTCGACGACATTCTGGTTTTCTCGAAGAACAAGGAAGATCATGCCAAACACTTGCGTTTGGTGCTCGATAAGCTCAGAGAACATCGGTTCTACATCAAGTTCTCCAAGTGTGAATTTTGGCTCGATGAGGTTCTTTATCTTGGTCATATCATCTCTGCCAAGGGCATTGCTATGAATCCTGAGAAGGTGTCTGCAATTGTGAATTGGGAACCTCCTCAGAATGTGAAGCAATTCCGTAGCTTCCTCGGTCTCGCAAGCTATGGCCGAAGATCCGTTGAAAACTTTTCTAAGATCGCGAAGCCTCTCTCAAATCTTCTCCAGAAGCACGTCAAGTACGTTTGGTCTCCGGAGTGTGACATTGCTTTCAACACTTTGAAATAGAAATTGATCACTGCTCCAGTTTTGACTCCGCCTGATGAATCCAAACCGTACGAGGTCTTTTGTGATGCCTCTCTCCAAGGTCTTGGCGCAGTGTTGATGCAAGAGAAGAAAGTTGTTGCTTATACATCTCGTCAATTGAAGCCTAATGAGAAGAACTACCCCACTCATGATCTCGAGTTGGCGGCAGTTGTGCATGCTCTTTTGACTTGGAGACATCTTCTATTGGGAAGAAAAGTGGACATTTTCACTGATCACAAGAGTCTCAAGTACATCTTCACTCGGCCTAATCTCAACCTCAGGCAAACTCGATGGGTCGAAATGATTCAAGAGTATAATCCGAGTATCGAGTATACTCCAGGCAAGGCTAATGTGATTGCTGACGCATTGAGCAGGAAGGCTTACTGCAACAGTCTGATTCTTAAGCCTTATCAACCTGAGCTTTGTGAAGCTTTCCGCAAACTTAATCTGCAAGTTGTTCCTCAAGGTTTCCTCGCCAACCTTCAAGTCTCTCCTACCTTAGAAGACCAGATTCGCCAAGCCCAGCTTCTTGATGCTATGGTGAAAAAGGTGAAGATTGGGATTGCCAAGAGTCAACCCAAGTACAAGTGCTACTGCCTTGATGACAAGGACACTCTCATCTTCGAGGATCGTATTGTTGTACCCAAAGGTGACCTCGGTAAAGTGATCATGAACGAGGCTCACAATTCTCTCCTCTCCATCCACCCTGGGAGTACGAAGATGTATCAGGACCTCAAGCAGGCTTATTGGTGGACTCGAATGAAGCGCGAGATTGCTCAATTCGTGAATGAGTGTGATGTCTGCAGAAGAGTAAAGGCAGAACACCAAAGGCCAGCTGGTCTCCTCCAACCTCTCGCCATTCCAGAATGGAAGTTTGACCACATTGAGATGGACTTCGTGACTGGGTTTCCAAAGTCCAAACGTGGCAATCATGCTATATTCATTGTCATCGACAGACTCACCAAAGTGGCTCACTTTCTGCCTATCAAGGAGTCGATCACTGCAGCTCAATTGGAGGAACTCTATACCTCTCAGATTGTCTCTCTGCACGGTATTCCACAAGTGATCTCTTCAGACCGTGGCAGCATCTTTACCTCCAAGTTTTGGGATTCTTTTCAGAAGGCCATGGGCACCAACATCCGCTTCAGCACAGCTTTCCATCCTCAAACTAGCGGTCAAGTCGAGCGTGTCAACCAGATTCTTGAAGACATGCTCAGGGCTTGTGTGATCTCCTTCGGCATGAAGTGGGAGGATTGTCTTCCTTATGCTGAATTCTCCTACAATAACAGTTTTCAAGCAAGTTCGGGCAAGGCCCCATTCGAAATTCTGTATGGCAGGAAGTGTCATACCCCTCTCAACTGGTCTGAAACCGGTGAACGTCAACTTTTGGGAAATGACTTAATCACAGAGGCAGAGGAAATGTGCAAAGTCGTTCGTGATAACCTCAAAGCAGCCCAATCCCGCCAAAAGAGCTACTATGATAGTAAGCACCGTGATTTGGCTTTCGAGATCGGAGATCATGTTTACCTCCGCGTCTCTCCTATGAAAGGTACTCGTTGCTTTGGTATCAAAGGGAAGCTTGCCCCTAGATACGTGGGACCTTTCAAGATTGTCAGCAAGAGAGGCGATCTCGCCTATCAACTCAAGCTTCCTTTAAACTTTGCAAATGTCCATGATGTGTTCCATGTCTCTCAGCTCCGAAAGTGCTTCAAGACTCCTGACCGCACCGTCAACTTCGAGGAAATTGAGCTCCAAGAAGATCTTTCCTATCATGAGCACCCAATGGCTATTCTTGAAGAGACTGAACGCAAGACTCGCAATAAGTCAATCAAATTCCTCAAAGTCAAGTGGTCACACCATTCCGACTGTGAAGCTACCTGGGAACGCGAGGATCACCTCCATTCTGAGTACCCGGCGTTCTTTCAGTCCTAGATCTCGGGACGAGATCCTTTCGTAGTGGTGGAGTGTTGTAACACCCCGGATATGACTTTCCCAATTTGTACTCCAACTCTTGCCGTTTCCGGCGTTAACTTATTTTATTTTCTCGGGTTCGGGTTTTTGTCTCCGTGTGTTGTTATCATTGTCATGCATCTCACATCATGTCATCATGTGCATTGCATTTGCATACGTGTTCGTCTCATGCATCCGAGCATTTTCCCCGTTGTCTGTTTTGCATTCCGGCGCATCATTCTCCTCCGGTGGTCATTTCTAGCTTTCTTTCGTGTGTGGGGATTAAACATTTCCAGATTGGACCAAGACTTGCCAAGCGGCCTTGGTTTACTACCGGTAGACCGCCTGTCAAGTTTCGTACCATTTGGACTTTGTTTGATACTCCAACGGTTAACCGAGGGACCCAAAAGGCCTCGTGTGTATTGCAGCCCAACACCCCTCCATTTTGGCACAAAACCCACCTAAACCTGCTCCATCATCTAGAGCGTTCAATCACGATCGCGTGGCCTAAAACCACACCTCATTTGGACTCTCCTAGCCCCTCCTATGCCTATTTATAGACCACCCTCTCAAAATTCGCGGTACCACTCTTTCCCTAACCCTAGATCCATCTTCTCGCGCCGACCGGACACGTCCGTCCCCGGCCGGACACGTCCGCCGCCCCACCCGGGCCAATCCCGCATCGACACGTGGCAGCATGCCCAAACCCCGGCGGTCCTCGGCTTCCGCGCTCCGGATCTGAGATCTGGTTTTTTTAGGGTTGACTTTTGCCCGAAACCCTAATCCATGTGCTCATCTTCATCATGCTATATCTCCGCATCCGTAGCTCCGTTTTTGGCATATAGCATATCAAAATGTTCATCTCAGAGAGTACATCATTTAATTCCATTGCATCATTTTCATTTGAGCTCATCTTGATGCCCGAAATGCTGTTAGAAGAGGGCTACTTGAGATAATTGTCAGATCTGCTACTCCATTGGCATATTTGTCATTTTTGCCATGATTATTGTGTGCGTGTTATGCCCATGAGATCTACATATGTTTTGTTAAGGGTTTTGCCATCTTTCCAGAGGTGCAACTGATGTATTTTTGTGATGTGTGTGGTGACTAGCACAAGCTTGCAAAGTGAGGCACTTGGTAGTGCTGATTTCAGGGACTTAGTAATTTCACTAAGTCCTTGATCTGTTTATTTCATATGGCCATATGTTCATGTTGTTTCCTAGTGATCAGTACCTCTTTTGAGGATGATCAGTAAGGATGTTTTGTTAATCTTGTAGTGCTATATCCATCCATGTCTTTGTTTGTAATTATGGAGCACCCTAGCTTGAGTCAATCGAGCTCTACTTTTGCTACTTTGTGAATCTGGGCAGATTGTCAACTTGTTTGCAATTTTGCCGATGATGTTATAGTTGACCCGTGCATGCTATGCTATTGGTCTTTCCATGTCTAGCTTGTATTGTGTGTATTCTTGATGAGTGTATGCTTAGTTTGTCATGACTTGCTCCGTAGTGAGTGCATCGAGCTCGTAAACATGCCTACTTGATATCTGTTTTCAGCATGCTCCAGTTTTCACTAAGTCTGTGATCTGATTATGTTTTTGCCATGTTCACATGCTTGCAATTGTATTTTCTGATCCCTTTTGGCTCAAGGTCACTAAGGGACTTTTGTTAAGCTCTTTGAGTAGCTCCATGCCATGCTTTACATTGCCATGTTCAGGTCCTGTAGCATATAGTTTCCATGCTCCGAAGTGTGCTACCTGATCTGAAATTCCAGACAAGTGTTAATTTCACTAAGTCTGAGATTTGTTTACCATATGCATTTTTGCCATGCTTGTTTGAACCTGTTAATGGATGAATTGGCCGTAGCTCCGTGCTAGACTTTTGTTAAGCATCTTGAATGCCTCCATGCCATGTATTTTTATGCCATGTTTGGGTGCTGTAGCATGTTCATCTCATTGCATTTAGATGACTACTTGCTGTAAATCGCAGACCGGTGTCATATTTGTTTTGCTTGCCATTTCCAAACCGTAACTCCGATTCCGGCATTCTTTATATCGTTTTCAAGCGATTTCATCTCATCTTTCCAGTGGAACACTTGGATTCCCAAGTTGAGGCCAAGTTCATGCATCCCTTGTCAAATCTTGCATATGCATCCCGCATCGCATCCCGCATAACATACCATCTTTGCATCATATTGTTTGAGCTTTGCACGTGGTTGATTGTGTTCCGTTTGCTTGTTTGTCTTGTTTGGGTAGAGTCGGGAGACGAGTTCGCTAACAAGGAGCCCGTTGAGTTTGCTTTCGAGGATCCAGTCAACTCTGACAACTTTGCAGGCAAGATGATCATACCCTCGAAATCACTACTATCTTTGCTATGCTAGATTGCTCGCTCTTTTGCTATGCCAATGCTATGATGCCTACCACTAGCTTTCAAGCCTTCCAAATTGCCATGTCAAACCTCTAACCCACCATGTCCTAGCAAACCGTTGATTGGCTATGTTACCGCTTTGCTCAGCCCCTCTTATAGCGTTGCTAGTTGCAGGTGAAGATTGGAGGTCGTTCCTTGTTGGAACCTTTATTTACTTGTTGGGATATCATTATATTATCTTGTTATATTAATGCATCTATATACTTGGTAAAGGGTGGAAGGCTCGACCTCTCGCCTAGTGTTTTGTTTCACTCTTGCCGCCCTAGTTTCCGTCATATCGGTGTTATGTTCCCGGATTTTGCGTTCCTTGCGCGGTTGGGTTATAATGGGAACCCCTTGATAGTTCGCCTTGATAAAAGCTTTTCCAGCAATGCCCAACCTTGGTTTTTATCATTTGCCACCTAGCCTATTTTTCCCTTGGGTTTCCGGAGCCCGAGGGTCATCTTATTTTAACCCCCCCCCCCGGGCCAGTGCTCCTCTGAGTGTTGGTCCGAACCAGGCAGCCTGTGGGGCCACCTCGGGGAAACTCGAGGGTTGGTTTTACTCGTAGCTTGACCTATCTGAGTGTGCCCTGAGAACGAGATATGTGCAGCTCCTATCGGGATTTGTCGGCACATTCGGGCGGTGTTGCTGGTCTTGTTTTAACCTGTCGAAGTGTCTTGAAGAACCGAGATACCGAGTCTGATCGGAACGTCTTGGGAGGAGGTCTATTCCTTCGTTGACCGTGAGAGCTTGTCATGGGCTAAGTTGGGACTCCCCTGCAGGGATTTGAACTTCCGAAAGCCGTGCCCGTGGTTATGGGCAGATGGGAATTTGTTAATGTCCGATTGTAGACAACTTGAACCTTAACTTAATTAAAATGAATCAACTGAGTGTGTTACCGTGATGGCCTCTTCTCGGCGGAGTCCGGGAAGTGGACACGGTGTTGGAGTAATGCTTGCGCAAGTTGCTCCCTGGTTTCTCGCTCGCGCTTTGCCTCCTCTTCTCGCTCTCGTTTGTGAACAGGTTAGCCACCACATATGCTAGTCGCTTGCTGCAGCTCCACTTATATTTACCTTGCCTTACCTATAGCTTAAATAGTCTTGATCGCGAGGGTGCGAGATTGCTGAGTCCCTGTGGCTCATAGATTACTATTACACCATATGCAGGGCCTGATGATTCCGCTCCAGGTGACGCGCTCGAGCTCAAGTGGGAGTTCGACGAGGACTCTCAACGATACTATGTTTCCTTTCCTGATGATCAGTAGTGGTGCCCAATTGGGGGTGATCGGGACCGTGTCGCATGTTGGGTTATCTTTTATTTTGGCGTCGTAGTCGGGCCATGAGTGTTTGGATGATGTAACGTTATTTATGTATCTTGATTGACGTGGAGAGTGTAAGCCAACTATGTTATCTCCCCTCTATTATTTATTACATGGGATGTGTAAAGATTACCTTACTTGCGACATATGCCTTCAATGCGATTATGTCTCCAAGTCATGCCTCGACACGTGGGAGCTATAGTCGCATCGAGGGTGTTACACCTCCCTCTCTTTTTCTCGGTCGCCTTTCTTCTTCCATGTCTGAATCAAAAAGGGTTGGGGGTTCTCTCTCGAGTTTTAGTACTTTGGACAACCCTTCTATTCTTGCTAAGCTCATAAATAAGGATACTATGGAAAAACCTACCGGAGTTATCAATTGGAATCTTAATAGTTTTGATGAAGATGATTCCAGAATTTTTCTTTATTTACTTGATGAATCTTTGAAAGATGCTTGGTATAGACTATTAAGGATCAGGGCTAGCTAGGTGCCTCAATACCAAATTGAAATTTACTTAAAAAGCTTTTATATTGCCCTTCCTTCTTATTTTAAGCGTGTCTTAGATTCTATATTTGAAGAAGGCTTTCTTGAAGGGGATACCGTAGACACTTACGAGAAGATGAAAACCATATTTGGGCACCCCATGAATGAGAAAGTTGAATCTACATCTCTTTTGCTCTCTTACCAAAACGAATCTATCAAAGAGATGAAGGCTAGCTTAGACACAAATTTTCGTAACATACTTAATCTTTCTTCTACCATTAATAGCCATGTGCTTTATCAAAATATAAATATTAATTCCATAGATAGCAAGTTTGCTCTTTTCTTCCCTAAAACCAAAGATGGCAATACCTAGATCTATCCTTGCTTCTTATGCCTAGCTAGGGGCGTTAAACGATAGCGCTTGTTGGGAGGCAACCCAATTTTATTTTTATTACTTGCTTTTTGCTCCTGTTTATTAATAAGTAATTTATCTAGCCTATGTTTTGGTTGTGTTTTTTGTGTGTAATTAGTGTTTGTGCCAAGTAGAACCATTGGGAAGACTTGGGGAAAGTCTTGTTAATCTTGCTGTAAAAAACAGAAACTTTAGCGCTCATGAGAATTGCTGCCATTTTTATTTGGAAAGAGATATTTAGTTAATTACTTTTGAAGATGATTAATAGATAAAATACTCATGTACATCAATTTATTCTAGAATTTTTGGGGTTCCAGATCTTGCGTTAGCTACAGATTACTACAGATTGTTCTGTTTTTGACAGATTCTGTTTTTCATGTGTTGTTTGCTTATTTTGATGAATCTATGGCTAGTAAAATAGTTTATAAACCATAGAGAAGTTGGAATACAGTAGGTTTAACACCAATATAAATAAAGAATGAGTTCATTACAGTACCTTGAAGTGGTCTTTTGTTTTCTTTCGCTAACGGAGCTCGCGAGATTTTCTACTTTAAGTTTTGTGTTGTGAAGTTTTCAAGTTTTGGGTAAAGATTTGATGGATTATGGAACGAGTGGCAAGAGCCTAAGCTTGGGGATGCCCATGCCACCCCCAAGATAATCTAAGGACACCTAAAATCCAAAGCTTGGGGATGCCCCGGAAGGCATCCCCTCTTTCGTCTACTTCTATCGGTAACTTTACTTGGAACTATATTTTTATTCACCACATGATATGTGTTTTGCTTGGAGCGTCTTGTATGATTTGAGTCTTTATTTTTTAGTTTACCACATTCATCTTTTCTGTACACACCTTTTGATAGAAACACACATGATTCGGAAATTATTAGAATACTCTATGTGCTTCACTTATATCTTTTGAGTTATATAGTTTTGCTCTAGTACTTCACTTATATCTTTTAGAGCGCGGTGGTGGATTTGTTTTATAGAAACTATTGATCTCTCATGCTTCACTTAGATTATTTTTAGAGTCTTAAATAGCACGGTAATTTGCTTAAATAATCCTAATATTCTAGGTATACAAGATTAGTAAAAACTTTCTTATGAGTGTGTTGAATACTAAGAGA
This sequence comes from Triticum dicoccoides, assembly GCF_002162155.2. NCBI lineage: Eukaryota > Viridiplantae > Streptophyta > Magnoliopsida > Poales > Poaceae > Triticum > Triticum dicoccoides. The sequence goes on from NC_041388.1 coordinate 259,511,928, forward strand.
AGTTTGATGCTTGATAATTGTTTTGAGATATAAAGATGGTGATATTAGAGTCATGTTGGTTGAGTAGTTGTGAATTTTAGAGATACTTGTTTTAAAGTTTTTGATTCCCGTAGCATGCACGTATGGTGAACCGTTATGTGATGAAGTCGGAGCATAATTTATTTATTGATTGTCTTCCTTATGAGTGGCGGTCGGGGATGAGCGATGGTCTTTTCCTACCAATCTATCCCCCTAGGAGCATGCGCGTAATACTTTGCTTTGATAACTTGTAGATTTTTGCAATAAGTATATGAGTTCTTTATGACTATTGTTGAGTCCATGGATCATACGCACTCTCACCCTTCCACTATTGCCAGCCTCCCTAATACCGCGCACCTTTCGCCGGTATCATACACCCACCATATACCTTCCTCAAAACAGATGCCATACCTACCTATCATGGCATTTAGATAGCCATTCCGAGATATATTGCCCTGCAACTTTCCACCATTCCATTTACTATGACACGCTCCATCATTGTCATATTGCTTTGCATGATCATGTAGTTGACATTGTATTTGTGGCAAAGCCACCGTTCATAATTATTTCATACATGTCACTCATGAGTCATTGCATATCCCGGTACACCGCTGGAGGCATTCATATAGAGTCATATCTTGTTCTAAGTATCGAGTTGTAATTCTTGAGTTGTAAGAAAATAAAAGTGTGATGATCATCATTATTAGAGCATTGTCCCAAGTGAGGAAAGGGTGATGGAGACTATGATTCCCCCACAAGTCGGGATGAGACTCCGGACGAAAAAAAGAGGCCATAAAAAAAGAGAAAAGGCCCAAATAAAAAAATATGAGAGAAAAAGAGAGAAGGGACAATGCTACTATCCTTTTACCACACTTGTGCTTCAAAGTAGCACCATGATCTTCATAGTAGAGAGTCTCCTTTGTTATCACCTTCATATACTAGTGGGAAATTTTCATTATAGAACTTGGCTTGTATATTCCAATGATGGGCTTCCTCAAAATGCCCTAGGTCTTCGTGAGCAAGCAAGTTGGATGCACACCCACTTAGTTTCTTTTTGAGCTTTCATATACTTATAGCTCTAGTGCATCCGTTGCATGGAAATCCCTACTCACTCACCTTGATATCTATTAATGGGCATCTCCATAGCCCGTTGATACGCCTAGTCGATGTGAGACTATCGTCTCCTTTTTGTCTCCTCCACAACCACCATTCTATTCCACCTAAAGTGATATGTCCATGGCTCACGCTCATGTATTGCGTGAAGATTGAAAAAGTTTTGAGAATGTCAAAAGTATGAAACAATTGCTTGGCTTGTCATCGGGGTTGTGCATGATTTAAATACTTTGAGTGGTGAAGATAGAGCATAGCCAGACTATATGATTTTGTAGGGATAACTTTCTTTGGCCACGTTATTTTGAGAAGACATGATTGCTTAGTTAGTATGCTTGAAGTATTATTATTTCTATGTCAATATTGAACTTTTGTCGTGAATCTTTTGGATCTGAATATTCATACCACAATTAAGAAGAATTACATTGAAAATAAGCCTAGTAGCATTCCACATCAAAAATTCTGTTTTTATCATTTACCTACTCAAGGACGAGCAGGAATTAAGCTTGGGGATGCTTGATACGTCTCCAATGTATCTATAATTTTTGATTGCTCCATGCTATATTATCTACTATTTTGGACATTATTGGGCTTTATTATCCACTTTTATTGGACTAACCTATTAACCGGAGGCCCAGCCCAGAATTGCTGTTTTTTTTACCTATTTTAGGCTTTCCACGAAAAGGAATATCAAACGGAATCCAAACGGAATGAAACCTTCGGGAACGTGATTTTTGGAACGAACAAGATCCAGGAGACTTGGACCCCACGTCAAGCAACCAACAGGGAGGCCGCGAGGTAGGGGGCGCACCTACCCCCCCCCCCCAGGCACGCCGTCCACCCTCGTGGGCCCCCTGTTGCTCCACCGACGTACTCCTTCCTCCTATATATACCTATGTACCCCCAAACGATCAGATATGGAGCCAAAACCCTAATTCCACCACCGTAACTTTCTGTATCCACGAGATCCCATCTTGGGGCCTATTCCGGAGCTCCGCCGGAGGGGGCATCGATCATGGAGGGCTTCTACATCAACACCATAGCCTCTCCGATGAAGTGTGAGTAGTTTACCTCAAACCTTCGGGTCCATAGTTATTAGCTAGATGGCTTCTTCTCTCTTTTTGGATCTCAATACAAAGTTCTCCCCCTATCTTGTGGAGATCTATTCGATGTAATCTTCTTTTGTGGTGTGTTTGTTGAGACCGATGAATTGTGGGTTTATGATCAAGTTTATCTATGAACAATATTTGAATCTTCTCTGAATTCTTTTATGTATGATTGGTTATCTTTGCAAGTCTCTTTGAATTATCAGTTTGATTTGGCCTACTACATTGATCTTTCTTGCAATGGGAGAAGTGCTTAGCTTTGGGTTCAATCTTGCGGTGTCCTTTCCCAGTGACAGTAGGGGCAGCAAGGCACGTATTGTATTGTTTCCATCGAGGATAACAAGATGGGGTTTTCATCATATTGCATGAGTTTATCACTCTACATCATGTCATCTTGCTTAAAGCGTTACTCTGTTCTCTTGAACTTAATACTCTAGATGCATGCTGGATAGCGGCCGATGTGTGGAGTAATAGTAGTAGATGCAGGCAGGAGTCGGTCTACTTGTCTCGGACGTGATGCCTATATACATGATCATACCTAGATATTCTCATAACTATGCTCAATTCTGTCAATTGCTCAACAGTAATTTGTTCACCTACCGTAAAATACTTATGCTCTTGAGAGAAGCCACTAGTGAAACCTATGGCCCCCGGCTCTATCTTCATCATATTAAATCTTCCAATACTTAGTTATTTTATTGCTTTTATTTTACTTTGCATCTTTATCATAAAAATACCAAAAATATTATCTTATTATATCTATCAGATTTCACTCTCGTAAGTGACCGTGTAGGGATTGACAACCCCTTATCGCGTTGGTTGCAAGGATTTATTTGTTTTGTGCAGGTGCGAGGGACTCGCGCGTAGCCTCCTACTGGATTTATACCTTGGTTCTCAAAAACTGAGGGAAATACTTACGCTACTTTGCTGCATCACCCTTTCCTCTTCAAGGGAAAACCAACGCAGTGCTCAAGAGGTAGCAACCCCCTGTGATGTTTTTTTGTATCAAAAATTCTTAAATATTCAGAACAAATCGTGTCAAAAATTTAGGTCATTCTGACCACTTTTATTTTTGGCACTTTTTTATTGCACGGAAAATTCAGAAAATGGGATAGACATGGCATTTTATTGTATTTAACTAAAAGTAACAGAAAATAAAAGTGGGTACAGACAGTTGTGCCTACTAAATTCATCGACCACACGCCTCTCAAAAGTAATCCATTAATAAGGTTGATCAAGTCTTATTAACAACCACTTCTGATTAACCTGAGTCCAAAGAATTTTCGTAAAAACACTAAGTTACCTCAACAGGGATAAGCATCTCCCCAACAATAAGTGTTTCATATTTCTTTTTGGAAGTAGGTAGAGGGAGTTGAAAACTTCCAATAGTGATTGTCGGAGATTTTTCAATAACATTAATACCATCCACTTGAAATTGTTTCCTTGGAAAATGCAACATGTGCTCTTTACCATTGATATGAAAAGTGACTTTGCTTTTACTGCAATCAATAACAGCCCCTACAGTATTCAAAAAGGGTCAACCAAGGATAACCAACATGTTGTCATCCTCGGGCATATCAAGTATAACAAAGTGAAAGCACAAGTGCTCCCTGGGTGATTTTGGTAATTAATGTCAATGTATCTCTTGTTGGACAAATACTTTTATCTAGTATATTTCAGTGAGTTCAACAAAGGCGTGGCATGGACAAGAGGATGTGGAACCCCTTCAAGAAGCTAAGGACAAGGATTGGCAAAAGCTCAAGACTCTACATTTTCATTTCAGTGATCCAAGATCACATTGAGTCCATTGGAAAGCCAATACTATTGAAAGGGGATGAGGTGTTGCTTAATGGCTTGCTTGCTCAAAGTGCTTAGTGATATGCTCCAAAGCCCTCAACCACTGTCTAATTTCCACATATGTCCCAAACCAAAAGTCAGACTCGGCCCCACCAATTTGATCTATCTGGCGCCACCGAGTTCACTTGACATAGGAACTGCCAGAAACCCTAATCGATTTGGTCTCACTGATGGGCTCTCAGTCTCACCAAGATGGGCTTGCAAACACTCTGTTGCCTATTGCAACTATTTCGGTCTCACCGAGATATGCAGTCGGTCCCACCAAGTTTGCTTGACCAACTCTCTGTTTTGCTTATAACCAAAATCGGTCTCACAGCGTTTGTGTAATCGGTCAAACTGAGTTGAGGTTTTACCCTAATCCTAGCACATCGGTCACACCGAGTTGATCATATCGGTCCCACCGAAAACTCTAACATTCACATTTTGAACCATATCGGTCTGACCGAGTTTCTCGATTCGGTCCCACCGAGTTCGGTGAATTGTATGTAACAGTTAGATTTTGTGTGGAGGCTATATATACACCTCCACCCTTCCTCCATTCATGGAGAGAGCCATCAGAATGTGCCTACAATTCCAGCATTCATTTTCTGAGAGAGAACCACCTACTCATGTGTTGAGACCAAGATATTCCAATCCAACCACAAGAAACTTGATCTCTAGCTTTCCCAGGTTGCTTTCCACTCAAATCATCATTCCACCATATCCAAATCTGTGAGAGAGAGTTGAGTGTTGGGGAGACTATCACTTGAAGCACAAGAGAAAGGAGTTCATCATCAACACACCATCTATTACCTTTTGGAGAGTGGTGTATCCTAGATTGGTTAGGTGGCACTTGGAAGCCTTCATCAAGATTGTGGAGTTGAACCAAGGAGTTTGTAAGGGCAAGGAGATCGCCTACTTCGTGAAGATCTACCCAAGTGAGGCAAGTCCTTCGTGGGCGATGGCCATGGTGGGATAGACAAGGTTGCTTCTTCATGGACCCTTCGTGGGTGGAGCCCCCCGTGGATTCGCGCAACCGTTACCCTTCCTGGGTTGAAGCCTCCATCAACATGGATGTACGATAGCTCCACCTATCAGAACCACGCCAAAAATCTTTGTGTCTCCAATTGCGTTTGCACACTCCAATTCCATCCATTTATTTTCTTGCAAGTTGCATGCTTTACTTTCCGCTGCTCATATACTCTTGCCATGCTTGCTTGAAATGTATTGTGAATGTTTAAATTTGTGCTAAAACTCCACCTTAACTTGAAGAAATTAAAAACTACTACTTTTCCTTGTTTATGGTCTAATCACCCCCCCCCCCTCTAGACACCTCTTCTCGACCCTACACAAAGTCTGTTAAGATAGTAACATTTGCAACAACAACGGGCACATACTCAGAAATGTCGATAGGTATGGCAATTGATTTGTCATCCATTTGCAATAATATTTCAGTAGGAGTGATCAGATTATTCAAATCAAGTCTTTTATATAAAGAGAAAGGCATAACACTAACACCAGCTCCCAAATCACATAAAGTAGTTTTGACATAGTTTCTTTTAATGGAGCATGGTATAGTTGGTATTCCTAGATCTCCTAGTTTCTTAGGTACTCCATCCTTAAAAGAATAATTAGCAAATGATGTCACTTGAACTACGTCGGTATTTCCCCAAAGAGGAAGGGATGATGCAGCACAGCTATGGTAGGTATTTCCCTTAGTTATGAAACCAAGGTATCAATCCAGTAGGAGAACCAAGCAACACTATGTAAACGGTACCTGCACAGAAAGAACAAATACTTGCAATCCGACGCTTATAAGGGGTTGTCAATCCCTTTTCGGGTAACGGCGCCAGAAATTGTCAAGTTGACGGGATAAAAATTGTGATAGATTGGATAAATGGATCTTGATAAAACGCGAAATGAAAGATGCAAACAAAAAGTGCAGTAAGGTATTTTAGGGTTTTTGGAATAATAGATCAGGAAATAAAAGCAAATAAAAATAGATCTCAAAGCAAATATGATGAAGAATAGACCCGAGGGTTGTAGATTTCACTAGTGGCTTCTCTCAAGAAATAGCACGCGGTGGGTAAACAAATTACTGTTGGGCAATTGATAGAAAATCGAATAGTTATGCCAGTATCCAAGGAAACGATCAATATATAGGCAGCACGTCCAAGAATAGTAGACCGACTCCTACCTGCATCTACTACTATTACTCCACACATCGACTGCTATCCAGCATGCATCTAGTGTATTAAGTTCATGGGAAACAGAGTAATGCAATAAGAACAATGACATGGTGTAGACAAGATCTATTCATGTAGGAATAGACCCCATCTTGTTGTCCTTAATAGCAACGATACATGCGTGTCTTGCTTCCCCTTCTGTCGCTGGAAAAGAACACCGCACGATTGAACCCATTACAAAGCACCTCTTCCCATGGCAAGAGAAATCAAACTAGTTGGCCTAACTAAACCAAAGATTCGAAGAAGAATTACGAGGCTATAAATAATCGTGCATATAAGAGATAAAAAGAAGACTCAAACAATTTTCATGGATATGGATCTGATCATAAACTCAAAGTTCATTGTATCCCAACAAACACACCGCAAAAAAAGAGTTACATCAAATAGATCTCCAAGAGACCATTGTATTGAGAATCAAAATAGAGAGAGAGAGAGAGAGAGGAAACCATCTAGCTAATGCCTATGCACCTGTAGGCCCCCTCTGGTACTTATTAGCTCCAATATTCCTCATATATTCCATAAAAAATCTCCGTATAGTTTCAGCTTGTTTGGAGTTGTGCAGAATAGGTGGCCTGGCGTAGCTTTTCTAGGTCCAGATTTCCAGCTACTGGAATTCTCCCTCTTTGTGTGTACCTTGCATATTATGAGAGAAAGGGCATTAGAATTACTCCAAAAAGCATTATTAGGCATAAAAATATCATAAATAACAGTAGGAAAACATGATGCAAAATGAATGTATCAGATGGCACATTTTAGAAGGTACATGATCTTCGGTGTGCTTAATTTGATTGTCCTGGATTGATCTGGGGCTAGAAATTGGCTGATTCTTGCCAAGCAGAGGGTAGTCAAGAGCTTTGTGAGCAAGAGCCAAGCAATTCATGCAAAATAGGCGAGCCGGGAAAGAATCCTTATGGTGGCCCCACTAAAGGCATTTAGCACATAAGATAGCCCAATTAGTGGATAATTCCTTAATGTCAGTCAAAGAGTATTGGGCCTCGGCCAGATTCACCATGGAGCTGGCCTCAAGAGTAGGAGCCCAGGATTCATGCAGCGGTGCGTATTTAAACGCAGATGACAGAAAACACTAAGGCGGCGAGGGATATGGGACAGACAGAGGGAATTTAAAGGCTCCCAAATTAATGAAATCCAGCTGTTGATTATCCTCCAAGTCCGCCAAGGACAGGAAATGCTCCATCAATGAGATCGATTCAATGTTGCCCGTTAACTCCGTATGAGAATTCAAAATGCAATTATCTTGAGCTTGAAGAGAAGAATACCCTGGATCAATATGAGAATCCTGGTGCCTGTTCGTCGGATCCTTGCTCATGGTTTGTAATGTGGATGATGAAGCGTCAGCAGCATTTTTGTTGGAGAACCTCATTGAATCAATATGAATTAAACCAGATTTGCTTAAAACCTCCATAGAATGTGAATCCAAATGAACCAGATGTTGTTGAAAACCCAAAGGAGCTTTGATCGCCACAGGTTGGTGGTATGAGACGTCCATAAGCTCTTTGTCAGCATGCGAACAAGATTCCCCAACATGGGCATGAGCAAAATGACCATTGAAGAGATGGAAATGGCAGACAAAATCAGGCCAAACACGGTCCTTGAACCAATGAATGAAACGACGCACTTTATTATTGGCCACAGAGAACCAAAAAGATCGAGAACTATTCCTGGAGACCTTGAAATTTGAGCTAATGCCACCAATACAGCATTGTAGGGCAATGCCAACTGATTCCTCTGAAAGAGCAAAAGAGGCCGAAGAGAATGAAACCACTAGGAAGAATTCTTTGGAGCCCCGAGAAGATGAAAAGTGGACAGTCGAACCAACCCTTCTCCTCACCTGATCTGCAAGGGCCAGGTCGAGGCAAAATCCCAGTGCAACAAACCTTCCATAGGGCATTAGGTTAGAGAACGCCATTAGGGTTGGTGGAGAGGGAGGTGGGACGAGAGCCATCTGTGCGAGTTCAGAGCTGATTTTGTACATGTCAAAGGAGAAGAGACAAAAGGTTCAATGAGAGAGATCTCCGTGATTGTCTTCAATCTCTAGTTGAAGCAACGTGACAACCAATATTTCGTTGTCGTGGCAACCGTTTCAAAAATCTTGCCATGGCGACAATCTCAGAAAACATTGCCATGGCGGTCGTTTCAGAAAACATTGTCATGGCACCAAAATCTGAAATTCCATTGTGGCATGAAATTATAGTCCTCGTCCCATGCCTGGTACACCTTCTCCTCATCGGGGTCCTCCGTGTACGTCTTGCCACCGTCACCTGTAATCTATCTCTATGATATTTGCATTAAGGTGGCAATCTCGTGGCTCCAGCAATCATGCCGTGACGCGCAGTCCACTTAACAATACAACATATAATCATCTCATACATAAACTCATTATTATGACAAAGACTATACCACATCATATGCAAACCCTGCGAAACCAAGTTAGATGGCCTCTAATCGGTTTGGCAAATTTTAATTATGTGGATTCTAGGGTTTACGGATAAACATAGCTACCTACATGCACACCATAAAGTGATAATCCTTGTTACTAGATTAACTTTTGAGGTTTGTGAAAGAAGAGACTTAATTAAAAATCTCGTTCCCCCACACTAAACTTCGTCTAATACGCGTGACCCCCTAGAAGATCATCCATCTTCATCGCCCTCTTATGTACGTGACGGTTCACTATTATTGACTATGGTGAAGCCCAAGGAACTGTTAGCAGATCGTCGACAATCAGAGTCGAGCGATTGTCAGAACCTTATAAAAAATGACACCATGTTGTCAATGAACTAAACTGAAGCAACACTCGAAGGAAGCATAGCAAGAACATCACCCTCACATCCACATGTGATCTAGATTGCAACCTGAATCTACTCATAGAACCACTCTGATACCATTGTTGGGAAACGTAGTAGAAAATAAAAAAATCGCCCTACGATCACCCAGGAACAATATGAAGATGCATAACGAGTTGAGATCAATGATCGTTACCGACTTCGAGAGTGCAGCGAAAGTATACAAGTCGGTGTAGATTGTACTTGGAGTCCCTCGAACATCGATGACATCCCACAAACCACCCTCGAACGGAAGACCGAAAGCACGACCTCTATACTTGGTTGCAAGTGTATGGTCTACACGATCCGGCAGTGCTTTGCCATCCAGAGCTAATCATCAGCGGAGAATTAGAGGAAGGAGATTAGAACCACACGGGGATTCTAATTATGAGGATTATAGGTGGCTAGGACTTGCTCTAATTAGTCAACCAAGACCAACTAGAACATGCACTAGATCAACTAGAGGAGGCTCCAAAACTTGTGTGTTAATAGGGTGGAAATCCTCTAGTATATTTAGGTTAGAGGGGAGGGAGAGGGCAGCCACCAAAGGGGGAAAGAGCCCACTTGGTGCACCGGCCTAGGGTAGGAGTCCTAGTCCCTCCCCTAGCCCAATTTGGCCCCCCACAAGGAAAGGGGGTACCTTCCTACTTGGGCCCTTGTGGCCCAAGTTGCCTTCCACCTCTTGGACTTTTAAGGCCCATTGATATTTAAGTTAAATATAAAATGCTCCAAATATTTTCAGAGCATTATTTATATAATTTAACATCCCCAGAAACTTTTTCCACCTATATATAATTAATCGCTAATACCCGGTATTACCCGATATTCATCGAAACCCTTCCGGTGACCCTGAAACGCTTTCGGAACCTCTCGGAACTATTCCGGATATTAATGAAACAATTCCATAAATATATTCTCATCACTCCCGTCCTACTGACACTCAGCAGATCATGATTACTTTAAGCTTATGACCCCGTAGGTTTGGTAACCATAGATATGAATGAAACCCCTTCGTTCAATGACCGCTAGTGGAACCGTGGACTTCCATATCGGTCCCTATGATTACACAAATGATATTCAAGTGAACCTTTGGTTATCATGTGATGTTGACTTTTCGTTGCGATACTTTACAAAACCTGGTGTGCATCGGTGTCGGTGTCAAAACCGGCAGATCTCGGGTAGGGGGTCCCGAACTGTGCGTCTAAGGCGGATGGTAACAGGAGGCAGGGGACACGATGTTTTACCCAGGTTCGGGCCCTCTTGATGGAGGTAAAACCCTACGTCCTACTTGATTTATTCTTGATGATATGGGTATCAAGAGTTGATCTACCACGAGATCGGAGAGGCTAAACCCTAGAAGCTAGCCTATGGTATGATTGTATGTTGTCCTACCGACTAAAACCCTCCGGTTTATATAGACACCGGAAAGGGCTAGGGTTACACAAGGTCGGTTACAAAGGAGGAGATATACATATCCGTATTGCCTAGCTTGCCTACCACGCCAAGTAGAGTCCCATCTGGACACGAGACGAAGTCTTCAATCTTGTATCTTCATAGTCTAACAGTCCGACCAAAGGATATAGTCCGGCTGTCCGAAGACCCCCTAATCCAGGACTCCCTCAGTAGCCCCTGAACCAAGCTTCAACGACGATGAGTTCGGCGTGCAGTATTGTCTTCGGCATTGCAAGGCGGGTTCCTCCTCCGAATACATCACGGACGAATTTGAATACAAGGATAGTGTCCGACCCTGCAAAATAAGTTCCACATTCCACCGTAGAGAGAATAATACTTCCGTAAATCTAATCTGCTGACTTGTTTTGGCAACATGACATTATGCCATGGCCCGATAATTATTCGAATCGTTTCCTTTAACTAGCCCCGCACATAATGCGAGGCAGTTCCTTGACATGTCTTGTCAAAGCAGAGATCGTGTTCCCCTTATCACGGGATTCTCATCAATACGGGCATGGGTAACCCAACCGCGCCATCGATTACGGCGCTTGGGGGATAAGAGAGTTTTACCAGGCTAGTGGGGTTGCATAGTTTTGGCCGCCCTTATAAAGGGACAAGGTTTAACCTTTTTCTACCCACGCCTTCTTCCTCCTTGCTGATCCACTCTTGCGCACTCGAGCTCCAATGCCCAAGCCCACATCCTTCCCCTCAACCTTCTCCAATCATGTCCGGAGCGGGAGGCAAATGGATGGCTTCCTCCGTTACGGAGGGACACATCAAGAAGCTGCGCGGGGCCGGATACTTGGCCGCGAATATAGCGCATCGGCTTCCTGCTACGGGGCAGATCGTTCCTACCCCTGAACCTCATGAGAGGGTAGTTTTCCTCCACCACTTCCTCCGCGGACTAGGGTTTCCCCTCCATCCATTCGTCCATGGTCTCATGTTCTACTACGGGCTGGACTTTCATGATCTGGCCCCGAACTTCGTCCTCAACATTTCAGCGTTCATCATCGTGTGTGAGGCTTTCCTCCGCATCCGGCCCCACTTCGCCCTGTGGTTAAAGACCTTCAATATCAAGCCTAAGGTGGTGGGCGGCCAACAAGGAGAATGCGGCGGAGCCATGATGGGCAAAATGCCCAACGTTATATGGCTTGAAGGCTCCTTCGTGGAGACCATAAAGGGGTGGCAATCAGCGTGGTTCTACATCACCGAGCCGCGCGACACCAAATGGGTGGCTGCCCCCAAGTTTCGATCCGGATTCCCCACACAGCTTACTTCCTAGAAAGAGAAGGGCTTGTCGTGGGGTTCATCGGTGGAGCTGGACGGACTCCAGAAATGTATCCTGAACATGGCAAGCAAGAAGCTCAAGCTTGTCAACATAGTCCAGGTCATGCTCGTCCGCCGGATCCTCCCGTGCCAACAATGGGACTTCAACTTGTGGGAGTTCGACCCGGCCCAGCACCAGACTCTGAGCGAGCTCTTCGACATGATGCACAAGGACGTCTGGAAGGTGCTGTTCAAGGGCGCAGAGGTCCCTCCCTCTCTCACCAAGGACCACGGGTTAAGCGCGAAGCGCCGAGCGCATTCAGTGAGTTCCATACATCTGGTAAGGTATCCATTTCCCCTAGCTTAACCATGTGCGGGGTCTGATCTCCATGCCTTTGACAGGACTAGGTGGAGACATCGGGGCAGATTAACTGTTCGGCCCCTCTGCCCGAAGACACTACATACGCTCTCCTGACGGAGATGCTGACTCCGGCTCCTTACAAGGTGCCGGAGAAGACCAAGAAGGCCAAGGGAACCCAGAAGATCTCCCGGCGCCAGGTGATATCGGACTCATCGTCCGATAGCTCCACAACGCACTCCTCCCCTGAAGACAAGGAGGAAGATGAAGATGTTCCCCCTCCAGTCGGGGGAGACAAGAAAAGGAAGGCCGAAGGGTCCAAGAAGGGAAGAACTCTCCTTACGAACTATTCCACCACCGCCGCCAAAGGCGAAGACGAGTGGCTGCTCAGGGCCAAGCCCCTGACGAAGTCGTAAGTATTTGGATACCAGAGTAACTCATAGCATTCCTTTGTCACACTGCTTCTCCTAACGCCGAATTATGACTATGCAGACCGCCACAAGCCCGTATCGACGTATCATCGGACGGCTCCTTGGGCTCGTCGGATATGGATAGCGATCCACTTCCGACCGCCACCTCCCCTAGCCCTACGAACAACGCCGAGGTATTATCTCAAGAGGCACCGGGTCGAGGGGAGACAGTCCCTGAGGCGCCTCAAGGCAACCTTCCGGACTCGGGGAGCAGAGGGAGCAAGGCTCCCGAGGGCTCCGAGTTCGGCCCTCAGCCGAACACTGCGCCGGAACCCCCAGTGGTTCCGGACTCGAGCAGGCGGCCTCCTTCCAAGAGGGGCAAGACGTCTGTGCCGGTGACCTCTGTCCATCCAGAGGCACCAGACAACCTGCTGGGAGCGCTTCGCAGTGCTTCCATCGACGAAGAGCACCGCACTATTATGAGTGCGGTGATCCAGAAGGTTCAGTCCGCCAAGAGCGGACTGACTGAAGCCTGTGCCAGCCTTCTAACAAGCTTTGAGGTAAGTTTTTGCATTATAGGAAAAATATTACTGCATAGACAGTAGCCCCTGATGCTCTGTTTGGTGTTCACAAAGAAAAGCCGAACAGAGGATCAAACAATATCGCAAGAGTCTAATATAAGTATGTCTATATGCGTATGCAGGCTTCGCTGCTGGCCTCTGCCGCACTGACTGCGGAGGTCGCCGTACTGAAGCAGGACCTGAAAGGGTCCAAGGAAGAGCTCGGCCTTGCCAAGAGGCAGCTCGAGGAGAACAAAGGTAAGTAGTACTTGGTCTGTGGATATAAAAGAATGCCATTGCAATATGACAGGATTATCATAAATTTGCCAGGGGCCACGACCGAGGTGGCGACCCTAAAGCAAGCGCTATCCGAGGCCGAAGACAAAGTGGCCAAGGAGCGCACTGAGCGGGAAAGGCATGAGGTGCGGGTGGGCGAGGTGCAGCAAGAGCTCCACGCTCTTGTGACGAAGCATGAGGCGCTGGAGCTTGACTTGAAGACGCGAGAGTCCGAGCTTGCCGCGGCCCTTGAGAGCGCAAAAAATGCCAAGGCGGAAGCCCAAAAGGCCCTCCAGGAGATTGATGCAATGAAGAAGATGGCGGCGGGTAAGGCATTCTATATGCAAAGCAATCATGTGAAAGTAAATTACATGTTACTTACCCGAATCCGGAGCTCTCCAGGAGCATTCGCAGATTTGCCCCGCAGCATGTCGGATGCCGCAAAATTTTACTGGGCCGAGGAGGGAAGCTCGATGGAGAAGTTGTTCTGGGCCTAGTATACTGGGACCGAACACCCAGTACCTATGAGTGACCAGCTGAAGCAACTGGTCGAGCTGCACAAGGCGTCCGAACAGGCCATGAAGGGCTTGATAGTCCGGATGTGGCCTGGCGATGCCCTTCCCAATAGCTACTTCGGCTTGGTGAGGCGGCTTGTGGATGCCTGCCCACGGCTGGAAGTTATCAAGCGGTCTGTCTGCATCGAAGGTGCACGCCGGGCTTTCGCCCGTGTGAAGGTGCAATGGGCCAAGCTGGACGCCGTGAAGCTGATCAAGGAAGGGCCGCCAGAGGGCAAGGAGCATCGCCACCCCGAGATGTAATATGAGGGTGTCCTGAAGTGTGCTCGTCTCGTAGCGGACGGGTGTTCGAAAGATATAATATTCGAGTAAATTCGCACGTGTAATCCTGTATTTATGAAAACTTGTTCATATGCGCTATGCAACGCTTGTTTGAATTTAAAATATTACCTTCTGTGCGGCTGTTTATCAAATCTAAGAGATGGCTAGTCATCGGCTTCTGCCCCCATGCCACCAATGCTGGGGTGTTCGGGATAAACCTAAGCACTCTTGTTCCCATTTTTGGGTCCTTCGAGGGAGGTGCTCAGCACAACGAACAAGGCAATCAGACTGTAATGCGTTATCACTCTCACTTAGCCATAGAATTCTATAATTTTAAATTTCGGCGAAGCCCCTAGTATTCGGAAGGCCGAATCTGGGGTGCGATGCATGCCTTAAGCCGGATAGGGCCGACTCCTCGCTCTAAGCGGAATAAGTCTTTAAGGACTCGAAAACCTCTCGAACAGCGACCAGTCTCTCGCCTTATCATGACAGTCAGTTTTAGCTTTCTCTACTGAGGTGCTTAGCCCAGCAGAACCGGGGCACAATTGCAGTGGTTCTCCCAGTGCTACCTTAGCCGATATAGCGGAACGTAAGGTACCAAAACATGGGAGCCGGGCAAATCCAACTATTGACCAAAGACATGATTCGGAGCTGATGCATATAATGCTATAAGTTCGGGGTGCCGCACTTGTGAAAGTGTTCGGACTTCTCACGCCGTGTTATGGGGTATGCTTAAGCCCCTGGCGTATTGGCCGTACCAGAGTGTACGGGTGCTGGATGTCACGAATGAATATATATATATATATAGAAGAATGCAATAAAAGCCTTAATGCAATGCATTGTTTATTAAAAAAACGTGCGTTAGAGCAGAATGATACAGGTAGTGCGATAAGCAAAAAGTAGGACTATGTCCCCTCCAAGGGCAAGCTGAGGAATAGTATTAAAGCAAGTATTTCACTCGTTATCGTAATCCACCTGGGAGTTCCGTGGTGTGACGTAGCTTTCTGCCTCCTTGGTTGCTGCATCATGTGTTCGCAATCATACTGCCGGACAGGGTTTCCAGAGATTAAAGTCCTGAAAGAGAAAACTAACAAAGCGGGAAGCCCCTAGTGCGGTTTAAGCTGCGTCTTGGAGCGTGCCGCAGTCGTGCCCCTTCCCACGTGTGCCCATGGTATTTTTAATGCGTAATTATGTACGCGTGGTACGGATTTCGCCGTTTGGCTGGGACCGGGGTGGGGGCCACATTGCTATGCAAGCTTGGAACGTGCCAGGCGGTCCAGTTGTCGATTACTCCGGGCGCGTTTAAAGGTGTCTGGGTCCGTAAACGCCAAAGTAGTGGATTGCCTTAAGAGGCTGCTTTGCGCTTCCGCTGCGAGGGCCACAGTGTGCTCCTCCATTCGGAGAGAGCGCTCTGTGTTTCCATTAACTGTAATGACCCCCCGAGGTCCTGGCATCTTGAGCTTGAGGTATGCATAATGCGGTACCGCATTGAATCTCGCAAATGCGGTTCGCCCGAGCAGTGCATGATAACCACTGCGGAACGGGACTATATCAAATATTAACTCTTCGCTTTGGAAGTTATCCGGGGATCCGAAGACCACTTCCAGTGTGACTAAGCCTGTGTAGTGGGCCTCTACACCTGGTATGACGCCTTTAAAGGTCGCTTTTGTGGGTTTGATCCTTGAGGGGTCTATACCCATTTTGCGCATTGTGTCCTGATAAAGCAGGTTTAGGCTGCTGCCGCCATCCATAAGGACTCGAGTGAGGTGAAATCCGTCAATGATTGGGTCTAGGGCCAGTGCGGCGAATCCGCCGTGACGGATACTAGTGGGGTGGTCCCTGCGATCGAAGGTGATCGGACAGGAGGACCATGGGTTGAACTTTGGGGCGACTGGCTCCAACGCATATACGTCCCTGAGTGCACGCTTCCACTCCCTCTTGGGGATGTGGGTTGCATATATCACGTTCACCGTCCGCATTTGTGGGGGGAACCTCTTCTGTCCTCCGGTATTCGGCTGCCGGGGCTCCTCCTCGTCATCGCTATGTGGCCCCTTTTTTTTGTTTACGGCAATTAACTTGCCGGCCTGCTTGAACACCCAACAATCCCTGTTGGTGTAGTTGGCTGGCTTGTCTGGGGTGCCGTGTATTTGATACGAGCGACCGAGTATACGGTCCAAACCGGACAGGCCCGGAATGCTTTGTTTGAATGGCTTTTTCAGCTAACCGGGTTTAGAGCCTTTGAATCCGGCATTGACTGTCGTGTCCTCAGTATTATCGCTGTTAATGCGGCGCTTATGTTTGTTGTGACATGACCTGCTATTGCCGTCCTTGGTATCCGGAGTACCATGGTTCTTTGATATGTTATTACTGCGAGCCAGCCAGCTGTCTTCTCCCACACAAAAGCGGGTCATGAGTGTCGTGAGGTCTGCCATAGATTTCGGCTTTTCCTGACCAAGGTGCCGGGCTAGCCACTCGTCGCGAATGTTGTGCTTGAAAGCTGCTAGGGCCTCTGCATCCGGACAGTCGACGATTTGATTTTTCTTCGTTAGGAACCGTGTCCAGAATTTTCTGGTCGGTTCCTCTGGCTGCTGAATTATGTGGCTCAAGTCATCGGCATCCGGTGGTCGCACATAAGTGACCTGAAAGTTGTCGAGGAATGCGGCTTCTAGATCTTCCCAACAGCCAATGGACTCTGCGGGCAAGCTATTGAGCCAATGCCGAGCTGGTCCTTTGAGTTTGAGTGGGAGGTATTTAATGGCGTGTAGATCATCACCGCATGCCATGTGGATATGCAGGAGGAAATCCTCGATCCATACCGCAGGATCTGTTGTGCCGTCGTATGATTCTATATTTATGGGTTTAAAACCCTCTGGGATTTGATGATCCATTACTTCGTCTGTGAAGCATAAGGGGTGTGCAGCGCCTCTGTACTAGGCAATGTCGCGACGCAGCTCCAATGAGTCTTGTCCGCTGTGCTCGGCCCGGCCGGATTTACTTTTACTGTATCCGGCGTGACGATTATCATCTCGCGTAGTGGCGTGCCCTCGTGGTCCGTAGATCGATCTTGCATGTTTTGCTTTGTCCTCCAATACGTCTCGCAGGTCTGGCGTATTTCCCCATGCCTTTTTATTTGAATGGCGTCGGGGTGCGGGCTGAGCTTTTGGCTGGAATTCCTCTCTGCCGCGGCCACGGGGTGGACGATCAGCCGCATCATACGCTTCTTCCTCCAGTTGGGGTAGCAACCTGCATTTTGAGTAACTCTTGGAGGGGCGTTCGAGTTTATATTCCTCGGCCGCTGGGACTTCAGTCCATCTGTCAGCTAGCAGATCTTGATCGGCTTGAAGCTACTGCTACTTTTTCTTAAGGCTATTTGTCGTGGCTATAAGCCGGCTCTTGAAGCGCTCTTGTTCGACGGGATCCTCTGGCACGATGAATTCTTCATTGTCGAGGGTTGCCTCGTCTTCGGAGGGAGGCGTGTAATTATCATCCTCCCCATTTGTCGCTCTCTCAGGAGGGCTGGCCTCTCCATCCTCCTGCCCTAAATCGTGCTGGAGGGGATTATTTCCATCTTCGGCACTATCCAGAGTGCTATTATCTCCTGTGCCGGTATCACCACTTTTGCTTTGACGGGACTTAGAGCGGCGCCGCTGACGTCGGCGCTTGGGTTGCTTCTTGGAGGGGTCATCCTCCATTGTCTCGTCGCCATTGCCTTCTTTGGGTGTGTCCACCATGTATATATCGTATGATGAGGTGGCTGTCCAGTGCCCTGTGGGCAGTGGTTCCTCTTCGTCTCCCGCATCGTCGTCCATACCGTCGATGTCTTCGGAGTCGAAGTCGAGCATGTCGGTTAAGTCGTCGACGGTGGCTACTAAGTGGGTGGTGGGTGGGCGTCGAATTTCTTCGTCGTCCGCATCCCAATCTTGCCAGTCATAGTTCGGCCAGGATCCTCCTGACAAGGGAGAGACCTTAACGAGTTCAGTATGTCGCCAAAGGGCGAGTGCTAAAAAATATCCGCGGAGGTAAACTCCATGATCGGCGCCCAATCGGATTCGCTAGGAACGGGCGCAGGCGGTTCGGAGTCCGTGGCCGGAGAAGGATCCGACAGTTTGACAACACGGCTCTCGTGCAGGGTAAGGTCGATATTTGGCTCGATCGCCGCTGAGGATAAGGCCTCCGTGGCAGGGTCCATCCACCCGTCCATGGACGGCGCAACTAGCTCCGAATTGAGGGTCAGAGCGGCTGCCGGTGTGACCTCCTGAACACTGTCCGATGGTGGAGCTAAATCGTACTCATCGTGACCGTGTGACGCACAAGGCAGGGACTCGAATCCATCGAAGATCAAGTCTTCGCGGATATCGGCCGTGTAGTTTAAGCTTCCAAACCTGACCTGGTGGCCAGGGGCGTAACTTTCGATCTGCTCCAGATGGCCAAGCGAGTTGGCCCGCAGTGCGAAGCCACCGAACACAAAGATCTGTCCAGGGAGAAAAGTCTCACCCTGGACTGCATCGCTATCGATGATCATAGGAGCCATCAAGCCTAACGGCGACGACACGGAGGAACTCTCAATGAAAGCACCAATGTCGGTGTCAAAACCGGCGGATCTCGGGTAGGGGGTCCCGAATTGTGCGTCTAAGGCGGATGGTAACAGGAGGCAGGGGACACGATGTTTTACCCAGGTTCGGGCCCTCTTGATGGAGGTAAAATCCTACGTCATGCTTGATTTATTCTTGATGATATGGGTATTACAAGAGTTGATCTACCATGAGATCGGAGAGGCTAAACCCTAGAAGCTAGCCTATGGTATGATTGTATGTTGTCCTATGGACTAAAACCCTTCGGTTTATATAGACAGCGGAAAGGGCTAGGGTTACACAAGGTCGGTTACAAAGGAGGAGATATACATACGTATTGCCTAGCTTGCCTTCCATGCCAAGTAGAGTCCCATCTGGACATGAGACGAAGTCTTCAATCTTGTATCTTCATAGTCTAACAGTCCAGCCAAAGGGTATAGTCCGGCTGTCCGAAGACCCCCTAATCCAGGACTCCCTCAATCGGAATCCTCCAGATTCATCAATGCTACCTCTTGAGCACTGTGTTGGTTTTCCCTTGAAGAGGAAAGGGTGATGCAGCAAAGTAGCGTAAGTATTTCCCTCGGTTTTTGAGAACCAAGGTATCAATCCAGTAGGAGGCCACGCACGAGTCCCTCGCACCTACACAAACAAATAAAATCCTCGCAACCAACGCAATAAAGGGGTTGTCAATCCCTTCACTGTCACTTATGAAAGTGAGATCTGATAGATATGATAAGATGCAAAGTAAATAAAGTAAAATAAAAACGATGCAAGAAATAGCTTGTTGATGGAAGATTAATATGATAGACCCGGGGGCCATAGGTTTCACTAGTGGCTTCTCTCAAGAGCATAAGTATTACGGTGGGTAAACAAATTACTATTGAGCAATTGACAGAATTGAGCATAGTTATGAGAATATCTAGGTATGATCATGTATATAGGCATCACGTCCGAGACAAGTAGACTGACTCCTGCCTGCATCTACTACCATTACTCCACACATCGACCGCTATCCAGCATGCATCTAGAGTATTAAGTTCAAAAGAACAGAGTAACGCTTTAAGCAAGATGACATGATGTAGAGGGATAAATTCATGCAATGTGATATAAACCCCGTCTTGTTATCCTCGATGACAACAATACAATACGTGCCTTGCTGCCCCTACTGTCACTGGGAAAGGACACCGCAAGATTGAACCCAAAGCTAAGCACTTCTCCCATTGCAAGAAAGATCAATCTACTAGGCCAAACCAAACTGATAATTCGAAGAGACTTGCAAATATAACCAATCATACATAAAAGAATTCAGAGAAGATTCAAATATTGTTCATAGATAAACTTGATCATAAACCCACAATTCATCGATCTCAACAAACACACCGCAAAAGAAGATTACATCGAATAGATCTCCACAAGAGAGGGGGAGAACTTTGTATTGAGATCCAAAAAGATAGAAGAAGCCATCTAGATAATAACTATGGACCCGAAGGTCTGAGGTAAACTACTCACATATCATCGGAGAGGCTATGGTGTTGATGTAGAAGCCCTCCGTGGTCGATGCCCCCTCCGGTGGAGCTCCGGAAAAGGCCCCAAGATGGGATCTCACGGGTGCAGAAGGTTGCGGCAGTGGAATTAGGGTTTTGGCTCCGTATATGGTAGTTTGGGGGTATGTAGGTATATATAGGAGGAAGAAGTATGTCGGTGGAGCAACATGGGCCCCACGAGGGTGGAGGGCGCGCATGGGGGTAGGCATGCCCCCTACCTCGTGCCTTCCTGGTTGCTTTCTTGACGTAGGGTCCAAGTCCTCTGGATCATGTTCGTTCCAAAAATCACGTTCCCAAAGGTTTCATTCCATTTGGACTCCGTTTGATATTCTTTTTCTGCGAAACTCTGAAATTGGCAAAAAAAACAGCAATTCTAGGCTGGGCCTCCGGTTAATAGGTTAGTCCCAAAAATAATATAAAAGTGTATAATAAAGCCCAATAATGTCCAAAACAGAATATAATATAGCATGGGGCATCAAAAATTATAGATACGTTAGAGACGTATCAAGCATCCCCAAGCTTAATTCATGCTCGTCCTCAAGTAGGTAAATGATAAAAACAGAATTTTTGATGTGGAATGCTACTTGGCATAATTTCAATGTAATTCTCTTAATTGTGGTATGAATATTCTGATCCGAAAGATTCAAGACAAAAGTTCAATATTGGCATAGAAATAATAATACTTCAAGCATACTAACTAAGCAATTATGTCTTCTCAAAATAACATGGCCAAAGAAAGTTATCCCTACAAAATCATATAGTCTGGTTATGCTCCATCTTCACCACATAAAGTATTTAAATCATGCACAACCCCAATGACATGCCAAGCAATTGTTTCATACTTTTGATGTTCTAAAACTTTTTCAACCTTCACGCAATACATGAGCGTGAGCCATGGACATAGCACTATATGTGGAATATAATGGTGGTTGTGGAGAAGACAAAAAGGGAGAAGATAGTCTCACATCAACTAGGCGTATCAACGGGCTATGGAGATGCCCATTAATAGATATCAATGTGAGTGAGTAGGGATTGCCATGCAACGGATGCACTAGAGCTATAAGTATATGAAAGCTCAACAAATGGAACTAAGTGGATGTGCATCCAACTCGCTTGCTCACGAAGACCTAAGGCATTTTGAGGAAGCCCATCATTGGAATATACAAGCCAAGTTCTATAATGAAAAATTCCCACTAGTATATGAAAGTGATATCATAGGAGACTCTCTATCATGAAGATCATGGTGCTACTTTGAAGCACAAGTGTGGAAAAAGGATAGTAGTATTGTTCCTTTTTTTATTTTTTTGGGCCTTCCTTTTTTATTTGGCCTTTTTTGGGGTACAATACTCTATGAATGATGATCATCACACTTCTATTTATTTACAACTCAATGATTACAACTCGATACTAGAACAAAGTATGACTCTATATGAATGCCTCTGGCGGTATAACGGGATAGCAATGATGCATGAGTGACATGTATTAAAGAATTATGAACGGTGCCTTTGCCACAAATACAATGTCAACTACATGATCATGCAAAGAAATATGACAATGATGGAGTGTGTCATAGTAAACGGAACAGTGGAAAGTTGCATGGCAATATATCTGGGAATGGCTATGGAAATGCCATGATAGGTAGGTATGGTGGCTGTTTTGAGGAAGGTATATGGTGGGTGTATGATACCGGCGAAAGGTGTGCGGTATTAGAGAGGCTAGCAATGGTGGAAGGGTGAGAGTGTGTATAATCCATGGACTCAACATTAGTCATAAAGAACTCACATACTTATTGAAAAAATCTATTAGTTATCAAAGCAAAGTACTACGTGCATGCTCCTAGGGGGATAGATTGGTAGGAAAAGACCATCGCTCGTCTCCGACCGCCACTCACAAAGAAGACAATCAATAAACAAATCATGCTCCGACTTCGTCACATAACGGTTCACCATACGTGCATGCTACGGGAATCACAAACTTCAACACAAGTATTTCTCAAATTCACAACTACTCAACTAGCATGACTCTAATATCACCATCTCCATATCTCAAAACAATTATCAAGTACTTCTCTTAGTATTCAGCACACTCATAAGAAAAAATTTCTTACTAATCTTGAATGTCTAGCATATTAGGATTAATTTCCCAGCTTAAGTAAATTACCATGCTGTTTAAGTATCTCAAAATAATATAAGTGAAGCATGAGAGAATAATAGTTTCTATAAAACAAATCCACCACCGTGCTCTAAAAGATATAAGTGAAGTACTAGAGCAAAAACTATATAACTCAAAAGATATAAGTGAAGCACATAGAGTATTCTAATAATTTTCAAATCATGTGTGTTTCTCTCAAAAGGTGTGTGCAGAAAATATGATTGTGGAAAACTAACAAATAAAGACTCAAATAATACAAGACGCTCCAAGCAAAACACATATCATGTGGTGAATAAAAATAGAGCTCCAAGTAAAGTTACCGATGGAAGTAGACGAAAGAGGGGATGCCTTCCGGGGAATCCCCAAGCTTTGGCTTTTAGGTGTACTTAGATTATCTTGGGGTGCCATGTGAATCCCCAAGCTTAGGCTCTTGCCACCCCTTGTTCCATAATCCATCAAATCTTTTACCCAAAACTTGAAAACTTCGCAACACAAAACTTAAAGTAGAAAATCTCGTGAGCTCCGTTAGTGAAAGAAAACAAAACACCACTTCAAGGTACTGTAATGAACTCATTCTTTGTTTTATATTGGTGTTAAACCTACTGTATTACAACTTCTCTATGGTTTATAAACTATTTTACTAGCCATAGATTCATCAAAATAAGCAAACAACACACGAAAAACAGAATCTGTCAAAAACAGAACAGTCTGTAGTAATCTGTAGGTAACGCAAGTTCTGGAACCCCAAAAATTCTAAAATAAATTGCTGGACGTGAGGAATTTATCTATATAATCTTCAAAAATAATTAACTAAATATCAATATCCAAATAAAAATGGCAGCAATTCTCGTGAGCGCTAAAGTTTCTGTTTTTTACAGCAAGATCAAAAAGACTTTCCCCAAGTCTTCCCAACGGTTCTACTTGGCAAAAACACTAATTAAACACAAA
Source organism: Triticum dicoccoides (assembly GCF_002162155.2). NCBI lineage: Eukaryota > Viridiplantae > Streptophyta > Magnoliopsida > Poales > Poaceae > Triticum > Triticum dicoccoides. Next base: position 259,535,459 of record NC_041388.1, read on the forward strand.
AAATACAACCAAAACAGAGGCGAGATAAATTATTTATTACTAAACAGTAGCAAAAATCAAGAAATAAAAATAAAATTGGGTTGCCTCCTAACAAGCGCTATCCTTTAACGCCCCTAGCTAGGCATAAAAGCGAAGATAGATCTAGGTAGCCATCTTTGGTAGGCAATCAATAAGTGGCTCTCATAATAGATTCATACAGTAATTTAATTTTCTTTCTGGGGAAGTGTTCCATACCTTTCCTTAACGGAAATTGGAATCTAATATTCCCTTCCTTCATATCAATAATTGCACCAATCGTTCTAAGGAAAGGTCTGCCAAGAATAATAGGACATGAAGGATTGCAATCTATGTCAAGAACAATAAAATCTACGGGCACATAATTCCTATTTGCAACAATAAGAACATCATTAATTCTTCACATAGATTTCTTAATAGTGGAATCCGCAAGGTGCAAGTTTAAAGAGCAATCATCAAAATCACGGAAACCTAGCAAATCACACAAAGTCTTTGGAATCGTGGAAACACTAGCACCCAAATCACACAAAGCATAGCCTTCATGATCTTTAATTTTAATTTTAATAGTAGATTCCCACTCATCATAAAGTTTTCTAGGAATAGAAACTTCCAGCTCAAGTTTTTCTTTTGCATCAAAGCATCAACGATATGTTTAGTAAAAGCATTATTTTGACTATAGGCATGTGGAGAATTTAGCATGGATTGTAACAAGGAAATACAATATATCAAAGAGCAATTATCATAATTAAATTCCTTGAAATCCAAAATAGTGGGTTCATTGATATTTAAAGTTTTCACCTCTTCAATCCCACTTTTAACAATTTTAGCATCAAGATCTAAAGACTCCGAATTTTTGGAACGCCTTCTAGGTAAAGGTGGATCATATTCAGTCCCATCATTATAAATATTCATATTGCAAAACAAAGATTTAATAGGGGACACATCAATAACTTTTAGATCTTCATCTTTATTTTCATGGAAACTAGAAGAACACGCTTCCACAAAACAATCTTTCGTAGCACGCATCCTAGCGGTTCTTTCTTTGCACTCATCAATGGAAATTCTCATGGATTGAGAGACTCATTGATATCATGCTTAGGTGGAATAGATCTAAGTTTCAAAGAATCAACATCAAGAGAAATTCTATCAACGTTCCTAGCCAATTCATCAACTTTAAGAATTTTTTCTTCAAGCAAAGCATTGAAATTCTTTTGCGAATTCATAAACTCCTTAACACTAGTCTCAAATTCAGAGGGCATCTTATTAAAATTTCCATAAGAATTGCTATAGGAATTACCATAATTATTAGAGGAATTACTAGGATACGGCCTAGGATTAAAATTACCTCTATACGCGTTGTTACCAAAATTATTCCTACCAACAAAATTCACATCCATAGATACATTATTATTCTCAATCAAAGTAGACAAAGGCATATCATTAGGATCAGAAGAAACACTTTTATTAGCAAATAATTTCATAAGTTCATCCATCTTTCCACTCAAAACATTAATTTCTTCTATCGCATGTACTTTCTTATTAGTGGATCTTTCAGTGTGCCATTGAGAATAATTAACCATAATATTATCTAGGAGTTTAGTAGCTTCTCCTAAAGTGATTTCCATAAAAGTGCCTCCCGCAGCCGAATCTAAAAGATTTCTAGAAGCAAAATTCAATCTTGCATAAATTTTTTGTATAATCATCCACAAATTCAAACCATGTGTAGGGCAATTACGTATCATTAATTTCATCCTCTCCCAAGCTTGTGCAACATGTTCATGATCAAGTTGCTTAAAATTCATAATGTCGTTTCTAAGAGAGATGATCTTAGCGGGAGGAAAATACTTAGATATAAAAGCATCTTTGCACTTATTCCATGAGTCAATACTATTTTTAGGCAAAGACGAAAACCAAGCTTTAGCACGATCTGTAAATGAAAAAGGAAATAGCTTCAATTTAACAATATCATTGTCCACATCTTTCTTCCTTTGCATATCACACAAATCAACAAAGTTGTTTAGATGGGTAGCGGCATCTTCACTAGGAAGGCCGGAAAACGGATCTTTCATGAAAAGATTCAGCAAAGCAGCATTAATTTCACAAGATTCGGCATCAGTAAGAGGAGCAATCAGAGTGCTAATAAAATCATTGTTGTTGGTATTAGTAAAGTCACACAATTTGGTATTATCTTGAGCCAGCGTGACAGGCAAGCAATCCAACACACAAGCAAACAAGAAACGGGCAAAAAGAGGCAAATAGGGAAAGAGAAGGAGGACGGAGAGAGAGAGCAAATAAAACGGCAAGGGTGAAGTGGGGGAGAGGAAAACGAGAGACAAATGGCAAATACTGTAATGTGGGAGATAAGGGTTTGTGATGGGTACTTGGTATGTTGACTTTTGCGTAGACTCCCCGGCAATGGCGCCAGAAATCCTTCTTGCTACCTCTTGAGCACTGCGTTGGTTTTCCCTTGAAGAGGAAAGGGTGATGCAGCAAAGTAGCATAAGTATTTCCCTCAGTTTTTGAGAACCAATGTCTCAATCCAGTAGGAGGCCACGCACGAGTCCTTCGCACCTACACAAACAAATAAAATCCTCGCAACCAATGCAATAAAGGGGTTGTCAATCCCTTCACGGTCACTTACGAAAGTGAGATCTGATAGATATGATAAGATAATATTTTTGGTATTTTTATGATAAAGATGCAAAGTAAATAAAGCAAAATAAAAATGGTGCAAGAAATAGCTTGTTGATGGAAGATTAATATGATAGACCCGGGGGCCATACGTTTCACTAGTGGCTTCTCTCGAGAGCATAAGTATTACGGTGGGTAAACAAATTACTGTTGAGCAATTGACAGAATTGAGCATAGTTATGAGAATATCTAGGTATGATCATGTATATAGGCATCACATCTGAGACAAGTAGACCGACTCCTGCCTGCATCTACTACTATTACTCCACACATTGACTGCTATCCAGCATGCATCTAGAGTATTAAGTTCAAAAGAATAGAGTAACACTTTAAGCAAGATGACATGATGTAGAGGGATAAACTCATGCAATATGATATAAACCCCGTCTTGTTATCCTTGATGACAACAATACAATACGTGCCTTGCTGCCCCTACTGTCACTGGGAAAGAACACCGCAAGATTGAACCCAAAGCTAAGCACTTCTCCCATTGCAAGAAAGATCAATCTAGTAGGCCAAACCAAACTGATAATTCGAAGAGTCTTGCAAAGATAACCAATCATACATAAAAGAATTCAGAGAAGATTCAAATATTGTTCATAGATAAACTTGATCATAAACCCACAATTCATCGATCTCAACAAACACACCGCAAAAGAAGATTACATCGAATAGATCTCCACAAGAGAGGGGGAGAACTTTGTATTGAGATCCAAAAAGAGAGAAGAAGCCATCTAGCTAATAACTATGGACCCGAAGGTCTGAGGTAAACTACTCACACATCATCGGAGAGGCTATGGTGTTGATGTAGAAGCCCTCCGTGATCGATGCCCCCTCCGGCGGAGCTCCGGAAAAGGCCCCAAGATGGGAACTCACGGGTACAGAAGGTTGCGGTGGTGGAATTAGAGGCTCCGTATCTGGTAGTTTGGGTGTACGTAGGTATATATAGGAGGAGGAAGTACGTCGGTGGAGCAACATGGGCCCCACGAGGGTGGAGGGCGTGCCTGGGGGGTAGGCGCGCCCCCCTACCTCGTGCCTTCCTGGTTGCTTTCTTGACATAGGTTCCAAGTCCTCTAGATCACATTCGTTCCAAAATCATGTTCCCGAAGGTTTCATTCCGTTTGGACTCCGTTTGATATTCTTTTTCTGCGAAACTCTGAAATAGGCAAAAAAAACAGCAATTCTGGGTTGGGCCTCCGGTTAATAGGTTAGTCCCAAAAATAATATAAAATTGTATAATAAAGCCCAATAATGTCCAAAACAGAATATAATATAGCATGGAACAATAAAAATTATAGATACGTTGGAGACGTATCAATCACCATGCTCACTATATTTTTGCTCTTGTTACCGGTTTTGTTCGTCTTTCACATTGACATGTTCCGGCATCCCCGTAACGTAGTCGCCAGTATCTGGCTAGATGATGATGTATGTCGTCACACCGAGAGGGCCTAAGAATATCTCTTCATCGTCAGAGGAGAAAATCCCACTCTCGAGTTATTCGGTCACTTGTCAAACTTTTCGGTGAGCCTGAAAGTTGTCATTATGATCACCTTGTTACAGATGACATTTGAGCAACTCTCAAGCCCACTGTCTAGTAGGAAGTGACCGAGACACTCTCATGGTCCCAGGAACTAAAACACATGGTAACACTCCATGTTATAACAGATGATTTCAGACGATATGATCACATAGTACAACAAACAAGTATTGGGTCGATTCAATATGATCGTTCTCCTAACGTCATACCCTCAATGTTGTTTTAGGACTATCATTACACTTAACGATATCCTAAGATCCGGAAAACGTGATCACCAACAACACTTGAGCCGGTCTTAGAGGCGAGACCGGGAACCTATTGTTTTACCGTTTATCATTTCACACGTGCATATGAGTTTTCCACTGAATTGCATATTCCAGGATCATATAGCAGTTATAGCATGAAATATAAACTCTTAATTATGAATAATGGAAATATAATAATACAATATTATTGCCTCTAGGGCATATTTCCAATATGATCTTGGACATGAATATGGTTTGTGAGTAATTACTTTTGTTCTTACGGACATGGGAGAAGTCTTGTCATATGTATCATGTGAATTTGGTATTCGTTTGATATTTTGATGATATGTATGTTGTTGCTTCCTTTAGTGGTGTCATGTGAACATCGACTACATGACACTTCACAATCTTGGTGTTGGGGAACGCAGTATTTAATAAAAATTCCTACGATCACGCAAGATCTATCTAGGAGATGCATAACAACGAGACGGGAGAGTGTGTCTATGTACACTCATAAACCAACAGTGGAAGCGTTTAATAACGCAATTGATGTAGTCGAACGTCTTCGTGATCCAACTGATCCAAGTACCGGACATACGCCACCTCCGCGATCAGCACATGTTCAGCTCGGTGACCTCCCTCGAACTCTTGATCCAGTTGAGGCCGAGGGAGAGTTCCTCCAGCACGAAGGCATGGCGACGGTGATGATGAAGTTTACCGGCGCAGGGCTTCGCCTAAGCACTACGACGATATGACCGAGGTGTGTAACTGTGGAGGGGGCACCACACATGGCTAAGAGAAACTTTGGTGTGTCTTTGGGGTGCCTCCCTCCCACGTATATAAAGGGGGGAAGGAGAGGTTTCCGGCCCTAGGAGGGGCGCGCCATGGGGGAAGTCCTACTTGGAATTCTAGTCCAAGTAGGATTCGCCCCCCCCCCCTTTCCTAGTCCAAGTAGGAGAAGAAGGGAAAGAGGAGAGAAGAGAAGGAATGAGGGGGGCACCGCCCCCTCCCCTTGTCCAATTCAGACTGGGCAAGGGGGGCGTGCCACCTCTCGCCGGCCCTCTCTCTTCTCCACTAAGGCCCATTGTGGCCCATTAACTTCCCGGGGGGTTCCGGTAACCCCCGGTACTCTGAAACTTATCCGAAACGACCCGAACCATTCTGGTGTCCGAATGTAGTCATCCAGTATATGAATCTTTATGTCTCGACCATTTCAAGACTCCTCGTCATGTCCATGATCTCATCCGGGACTACTTACAAACTTTGGTTTATCAAAACATGAAACTCATAATACAAATCGTCATCGAACGTTAAGCGTGCGGACCCTACGGGTTCGAGAACTATGTAGACATGACCGAGACATATCTCTGGTCAATAACCAATAATGGAACCTGGATGCTCATATTGTCTCCTACATAATCTATGAAGATCTTTATCGGTCAAACCGCATAACAAGATACGTTGTTCCCTTTGTCATCGGTATGTTACTTGCCCGAGATTTGATCTTGGGTATCATCATACCTAGTTCAATCTCGTCACCGGCAAGTCTCTTTACTCATTCCGTAATGCATCATCCCATGGCTAACTTATTAGACACATTGCTTGCAAGGCTCATAGTGATGCGCATTGCCGAGAGGGCCCAGAGATACCTCTTTGATACACGGAGTGACAAATCCTAATCTCGATCTATGCCAACTCAACAAACACCATCGGAGACACCTGTAGAGCATCTTTATAATCACCCAGTTACGTTGTGACGTTTGATAGCACACTAAGTGTTCCTCCGGTATTTGGGAGTTGCATAATCTCATAGTCATAGGAACATGTATAAGTCATGAAGAAAGCAATAGCAATAAACTAAACGATCATAGTGCTAAGCTAACGGATGGGTCTTGTCCATCACATCATTCTCTAATGATGTGATCCCGTTCATCAAATGACAACACATGTCTATGGCTAGGAAACTTAACCATCTTTGATTAATGAGCTAGTCAAGTAGAGGCATACCAGGGACACTCTGTTTGTCTATGTATCCACACATGTACTAAGTTTCCAGTTAATACAATTCTAGCATGAATAATAAACATTTATCATGATATAAGGAAATATAAATAACAACTTTATTATTGCCTCTAGGGTATATTTCCTCCGGTCTCCCACTTGCACTAGAGTCAATAATCTAGATTACATAGTAATGATTCTAACACCAATGGAGTCTTGGTGTTGATCATGTTTTGCTCGTGAGAGAGGCTTAGTCAACGGGTCTGCAACATTCAGATCCGTATGTATCTTGCAAATCTCTATGTCTCCCTCCTTGACTTGATCATGGATGGAATTGAAGCGTCTCTTGATGTGCTTGGTTCTCTTGTGAAATCTGGATTCCTTTGCCAAGGCAATTGCACCAGTATTGTCACAAAAGATTTTCATTGGACCCGATGCACTAGGTATGACACCTAGATCGGATATGAACTCCTTCATTTGCTGCTACCAAAGCAGCTATGTACTCCGCTTCACACGTAGATCCCGCCACGATGCTCTGCTTGGAACTGCACCAACTGACAGCTCCACCATTCAATATAAATACGTATCCGGTTTGCGACTTAGAGTCATCCGGATCAGTGTCAAAGCTTGCATTGACGTAACCGTTTACGACGAGCTCTTTGGCACGTCCATAAACGAGAAACATATCCTTAGTCCTTTTCAGGTATTTCAGGATGTTCTTGACCGCTGACCAGTGATCCACTCCTGGATTACTTTGGTACCTCCCTGCGAAACTAATAGCAAGCCACACATCAGGTCTGGTACACAGCATTACATACATGCTAGAACCTATGGCTGAAGCATAGGGAATGACTTTCATTTTCTCTCTGTCTTCTGCAGTGGCCGGGCATTAAGTCTGACTCAACTTCACACCTTGTAACACAAGCAAGAACCCTTTCTTTGCTTGATCCATTTTGAACTTCTTCAAAACTTTATCAAGGTATGTGCTTTGTGAAAGTCCAATTAAGCGCCTTGATCTATATCTATAGATCTTGATGCCCAATATATAAGCAGCTTCACCGAGGTCTTTCATTGAAAAATTCTTTTTCAAGTATCCTTTTCTGCTATCTAGAAATTCTATATCATTTCCAATCAACAATATGTCATCCACATATAATATCAGAAACGCTATTGAGCTCCCACTCACTTTCTTGTAAATACAGGCTTCTCCAAAAGTCTATATAAAACCATATGCTTTGATCACACTATCAAAGCGTATATTCCAACTCCGAGAGGCTTGCACCAGTCCATAAATGGATCGCTGGAGCTTGCACACTTTGTTAGCACCTTTTGGATCGACAAAACCTTCTGGTTGCATCATATACAACTCTTCTTTAAGATATCCATTAAGGAATGCAGTTTTGACATCCATTTTACAAATTTCATAATCATAAAATGCGGCAATTGCTAACATGATTAGGACAAACATAAGCATCGCTACGGGTGAGAAGGTCTCATCGTAGTCAACTCCTTGAACTCGTCGAAAACATTTCGCAACAAGTCAAGCTTTGTAGATAGTACTATTACTGTCAGCGTCAGTCTTCTTCTTGAAGATCCATTTATTCTCTATGGCTTGCCGATCATCGGGCAAGTCAACCGAAATCCACACTTTGTTCTCATACATGGATCCCATCTCAGATTTCATGGCCTCAGGCCATTTAGCGGAATCTAGGCTCATCATCGCTTCCTCATAGTTCGTAGGTTCATCATGGTTAAGTAACATGGCCTCCAGGACAGGATTATCGTACCACTCTAGTGCGGATCTTGCTCTAGTTGACCTACGAGGTTCGGTAGTAACTTGATCAGAAGTTTCATGATCATCATCACTAGCTTCCTCACTAATTGGTGTAGGAATCACTGGAACTGATTTCTGTGATGTACTTTCCAATAAGGGAGAAGGTACAGTAACCTCATCAATTCCTACTTTCCTCCCACTCACTTCTTTCGAGAGAAACTCCTTCTCTAGAAAGGATCCATTCTTAGCAACGAATATCTTGCCTTCAGATCTGTGATAGAAGGTGTACCCAACAGTCTCCTTTGGGTATCCTATGAAGACAAATTTCTCCGATTTGGGCTCGAGCTTATCAGGTTGAAGCTTTTCACATAAGCATCGCAACCCCAAACTTTAAGAAACAACAACTTGGGTTTCTTGCCAAACCACAGTTCATATGGTGTCGTCTCAACGGATTTCGATGGTCCCCTAATTAACGTGAATGCAGCCGTCTCTAAAGCATAACCCCAAAACGATAGCGGTAAATCAGTAAGAGACATCATAGATCGCACCATATCTAATAAAGTGCGGTTACGATGTTCGGACACACCATTACGCTGTGGTGTTCCAGGTGGCGTGAGTTACGAAACTATTCGACATTGTTTCAAATGAAGACCAAACTCATAACTCAAATATTCACCTCCACGATCAGATCGTAGAAACTTAATTTTCTTGTTACGATGATTTTCCACTTCACTCTGAAATTCTTTGAACTTTTCAAATGTTTCAGACTTATGTTTCATCAAGTAGATATACCCATATCTGCTCAAATCATCTGTGAAGGTCAGAAAATAACGATACCCGCCGCAAGCATCAACACTCATCGGACCGCATACATTAGTATGTATTATTTCCAATAAGTCTGTTGCTCGCTCCATTGTTCTGCAGAACGGAGTTTTAGTCATCTTGCCCATGAGACATGGTTCACAAGCATCAAGTGATTCATAATCAAGTGATTCCAAAATCCCATCAGCATGGAGTTTCTTCATGTGCTTTACACCAATATGACCTAAATGATAGTGCCACAAATAAGTTGCACTATCAATATCAAACTTGTATCTTTTGGCTTCAATACTATGAATATGTGTATTACTACTATCGAGATTCAATAAAAATAGACCACTCATCAAGGGTGCATGACCATAAAATATATTGCTCATATAAATAGAACAACCATTATTCTCTGATTTAAATGAATAACTGTCTCGCATCAAACACGATCCAGATATAATGTTCATGCTTAACGCTGGCACCAGATAACAATTATTCAGGTCTAAAACTAATCCCGAAGGTAGATGTAGAGGTAGCGTGCCGACGACGATCACATCGACTTTGGAACCATTTCCCATGTGCATCATCACCTCGTCCTTAGCCAATCTTCGTTTAATTCGTAGTCCCTATTTCGAGTTGCAAATATGAGCAACCGAACTAGTATAAAATACCCAGGCGCTACTACGAGCATTAGTAAGGTACACATCAATAACATGTATATCAAATATACCTTTCACTTTGCCATCCTTCTTATCCGCCAAATACTTGGGGCAGTTCCGCTTCCAGTGACCAGTCCCTTTGTAGTAGAAGCACCCAGTCTCAGGCTTAGGTCCAAACTTGGGCTTCTTCACTTGAGCAGCAACTTGCTTACCGTTCTTCTTGAAGTTCCCCTTCTCCCCTTTGCCCTTCTTCTTGAAACTAGTGGTCTTGTTGACCATCAACACTTACTCCTTATTGATTACTACCTCCGCAGCCTTTAGCGTTGCGAAGAGCTTGGGAATTGTCTTATCCATCCCTTGCATATTATAGTTCATCATGAAGCTTTTGTAGCTTGGTGCCAGTGATTGAAGAACGCTGTCAATGACACTATCATCAGTAAGATTAACTCCCAGTTGAGTCAAGTGGTTATGGTACCCAGACATTGTGAGTATATGTTCACTGACAGAACTATTCTCCTCCATCTTGCAACTATAGAACTTATTGCAGACTTCATATCTCTCAATTCGGGCATTTGCCTGAAATATTAACTTCAACTCCTGGAACATCTCATATACTCCATGACGTTCAAAATATCGTTGAAGTCCCGATTCTAACCCGTAAAGCATGGCACACTAAACTATCGAGTAGTCATCAGCTTTGCTCCACCAGACGTTCATAACATCTGATGTTGCTCCTGCAGCGGGCTTTGCACCTAGTGGTGCTTCCAGGACGTAATTCTTCTGTGTAGCAATGAGGATAATCCTCAAGTTATGGACCCAGTCCGTGTAGTTGCTACCATCATCTTTCAACTTAGCTTTCTCTAGGAACGCATTGAAATTCAAAGAAACAGTAGCACGGGCCATTTATCTACAACAAAATTGACATGCAAAACACTATCAGGTACCAAGTTCATGATAAATTAAAGTTCAATTAATCATATTACTTAAGAACTCCCACTTAGATAGACATCCCTCTAGTCATCTAAATGATCACGTGATCCATATCAACTAAACCATGTCCGATCATCACGTGAGATGGAGTAGTTTTCAATGGCGAACATCACTATGTTGATCATATCTACTATATGATTCACGCTCGACCTTTCGGTCTCAGTGTTCCGAGGCCATATCTGCATATGCTAGGCTCGTCAAGTTTAACCGGAGTATTCTGCGTGTGCAAAACTGGCTTGCACCCGTTGTATGTGGATGTAGAGCTTATCACACCCGATCATCACGTGGTGTCTCGGCACGATGAACTGTAGCAACGGTGCATACTTAGGGAGAACACTTATACCTTCAAATTTAGTGAGAGTCATCTTATAATGCTATCGCCGTACTAAGCAAAATAAGATGCATAAAGGATAAACATCACATGCAATCAAAATAAGTGATATGATATGGCCATCATCATCTTGTGCCTTTGATCTCCATCTCCAAAGCACCATCATGATCACCATCATCACCGGCTTGACACCTTGATCTCCATCGTAGCATCATTGTCGTCTCGCCAACTATTGCCTCTATGACTATCGCTACCGCTTAGTGATAAAGTAAAGCAATTACATGGCGATTGCATTTCATACAATAAAGTGACAACCATATGGCTCCTGCCAGTTGCTGATAACTGTTACAAAACATGATCATCTCATACAACAATTTATATCATCATGTCTTGACCATCTCACATCACAATATGCCCCGCAAAAACAAGTTTGACGTCCTCTACTTTGTTGTTGCAAGTTTTACGTGGCTGCTACTGCTACCTCTTGAGCACTGCGTTGGATTTCCCCGAAGAGGAGAGGATGATGCAGCAAAGTAGCGTAAGTATTTCCCTCAGTTTTTGAGAACAAAGGTATCAATCCAGTAGGAGGCTACGCGCAAGTCCCTTGTACCTACACAAAAACAATAGCTCAACGCAACCAACGCGCTTAGGGGTTGTCAATCCCTTCATGGTCACTTACGAAAGTGAGATCGGATAGAGATGATAAATAATATTTTTGGTATTTTTGGTATAGAGATGCAAAGTAAAAAGTAAAAGGCAAAGTAAAAGCAAAGCAATAATAAAGCGATGGAGATTAATATGATGAGAAAGAGACCCGGGGGCCATAGATTTCACTAGTGGCTTCTCTCAAGAGCATAAGTATTCTACAGTGGGTGAACAAATTACTGTTGAGCAATTGACAGAATTGAGCATAGTTATGAGAATATCTAGGTATGATCATGTATATAGGCATCACGTCCGAGACAAGTAGACCGACTCCTGCCTGCATCTACTACTATTACTCCACTCATCGACCGCTATCCAGCATGCATCTAGAGTATTAAGTTAAGAACAGAGTAACACCTTAAGCAAGATGACATGATGTAGAGGGATAGTTTCATGCAATATGATAAAAAACCATCTTGTTATCCTCGATGGCAACAATACAATACGTGCCTTGTTGCCCCTTCTGTCACTGGGAAAGGACATCGCAAGATTGAACCCAAAGCTAAGCACTTCTCCCATGGCAAGAACAACCAATCTAGTAGGCCAAACCAAACTGATAATTCGAAGAGACTTGCAAAGATAACCAATCATACATAAAAGAATTCAGAGAAGATTCAAATATTATTCATAGATAGACTTGATCATAAACCCACAATTCATCGGTCTCAACAAACACACCGCAAAAAGAAGATTACATCAAATAGATCTCCACGAGAGAGGGGGAGAACATTGTATTGAGATCCAAAAAGAGAGAAGAAGCCATCTAGCTACTAACTATGGACCCGTAGGTCTGAAGTAAACTACTCACACTTCATCGAAGGGGCTTGGATGATGATGTAGAAGCCCTCCGTGATCGATGCCCCCTCTGGCGGAGCTCCGGAACAGGCCCCAAGATGGGATCTCGTGGATACAGAAAGTTGTGGCGGTGGAATTAGGTTTTTGGCTCCGTATCTGATCATTTGGGGGTACGTGGATATATATATATAGGAGGAAGGAGTACGTCGGTGGAGCTTCGAGGGGCCCATGAGGCAGGGGGCGCGCCCTCCACCCTCGTGACCGCCTCGTGGCTTTCTTGACGGAGGGTCCAAGTCTCCTAGGTCTTATCTGATGACAAAATCGCGTTCCCGAAGGTTTCATTCCGTTTGGACTCCGTTTGATATTCTGTTTCTCCGAAACACTGAAATAGGCAAAAACATCAATTCTGGGCTGGGCCTCCAGTTAATAGGTTAGTCCCAAAAATAATATAAAAGTGGAAAATAAAGCCCAATATAGTCCAAAACAGTAGATAATATAGCATGGAGCAATCAAAAATTATAGATATGTTGGAGACGTATCAAGCATCCCCAAGCTTAATTCCTGCTCGTCCTCGAGTAGGTAAATGATAAAAACAGAATTTTTGATGCGGAGTGCTACTTGGCATAATTTCAATGTAAATCTTCTTAATTGTGGTACAAATATTCAGATTCAAAAGATTCAAGACAAAAGTTCATGTTGACATAAAAATAATAATACTTCAAGCATACTAACAAAGCAATTATGTCTTCTCAAAATAACATGGCCAAAGAAAGCTATCCCTACAAAATCATATAGTCTGGCTATGCTCTATCTTCACCACACAAAGTATTTAAATCATGCACAACCCCGATGACAAGCCAAGCAATTGTTTCATAATTTTGACATTTTCAAAACTTTTTCGATCTTCACGCAATACATGAGCGTGAGCCATGGATATAGCACTATATGTGGAATATAATGGTGGTTGTGGAGAAGACAAAAGAGGGGAAGATAGTCTCACATCAACTAGGCGTATAAACGAGCTATGGAGATGCCCATCAATAGATATCAATGTGAGTGAGTAGGGATTGCCATGCAACGGATGCACTAGAGCTATAAGTATATGAAAGCTCAACAAAAGAAACTAAGTGGGTGTGCATCCAACTCGCTTGCTCACGAAGACCTAGGGCATTTTGAGGAAGCCCATCATTGGAATATACAAGCCAAGTTCTATAATGAAAAATTCCCACTAGTATATGAAAGTGATAGAATGAGAGACTCTCTATCATGAAGATCATGGTGCTACTTTGAAGCACAAGTGTGGTAAAAGGATAGTAACATTGTCCCTTATCTCTTTTTCTCTCATTTTTTGGGGCCTTCTCTTTTTTTATGGCCTCTTTTTTTTGTCCGGGGTCTCATCCCGACTTGTGGGGGAATCATAGTCTCCATCATCCTTTCCTCACTTGGGACAATGCTCTAAAAATGATGATCATCACACTTTTTATTTTTCTTACAACTCAACAATTACAACTAAATACTTAGAACAAAATATGACTCTATATGAATGCCTCTGGCGGTGTATCGGGATATGCAATGAATCAAGAGTGACATGTATGAAAGAATTATGAATGGTGGCTTTGCCACAAATACGATGTCAACTACATGATATTGCTAGCAATATGACAATGATGGAGTGTGTCATAATGAACGGAACGGTGGAAAGTTGCATGGCAATATATCTCGGAATGGCTATGGAAATGCCATGATAAGTAGGTATGGTGGCTGTTTTGAGGAAGGTATTTGGTAGGTGTATGATACCGGCGAAAAGTGTGTGGTATTAGAGAGGCTAGCAATGGTGGAAGGAAGGAAAGTGCGTATAATCCATGGACTCAACATTAGTCATAAAGAACTCATATACTTATTGCAAAAATCTAGAAGTTATCAAAGCAAAGTATTACGCGCATGCTCCTAGGGGGGTAGATTGGTAGGAAAAGACCATCGCTCGTCCCCGACCGCCACTCATAAGGAAGACAATCAATAAATAAATCATGCTCCGACTTCATCACATAACGGTTCACCATACGTGCATGCTACGGGAATCACAAACTTTAACACAAGCATTTCTCAAATTCACAACTACTCAACTAGCATGACTCTAATATCACCATCCTCATATCTCAAAACAATTATCAATCATCAATTTTTTTCTTAGTATTCAACGCACTCAAATGAAAGTTTTACAAATCTTGAATACCAAGCATATTTATTATTAAGCAAATTACCATGCTACTAAGACTCTCAAAATAATCTAAGTGAAGCATGAGAGATCAATGGTTTCTATAAAACAAATCCACCACCGTGCTCTAAAAGATATAAGTGAAGAACTAGAGCAAAATTATATAACTCAAAAGATATAAGTGAAGCACATAGAGTATTCTATCAAATTCCAAATTATGTATGGCTCTCTCAAAAAGTTCAAAGCCTCATCCTTAGATTTCAGATGATACACACGGCAGTATCTAGTGGAGTCGTCAATTAACGTCATGAAATATTTCTTTCCACCTTTTGTCAAAACGTCATTCATTTCACAAAGATCTGAATGTATGAGTTCTAGTGGTGCAAGATTTCTTGTTTCCGCAGTCGTGTGAGACTTACGAGGTTGCTTAGCTTGCACACACACTTGACACTTAGATCCCTTGAAAGTGGTGAAACTAGGGATTAAGTTCAACTTCGCTAGTCGCGACATGCAACCAAAGTTAACATGACAAAGACGTGAATGCCACACACTTGATTCACTATTGTTGCAAATATGATTAACAACTTTATTGAAAATGTCTGATAAGGATAAACGAAATAGGCCTCCTGACTCATAGCCTTTACCAACAAAGGTTCCATACTTGGATATTACAATTTATTCGACTCAAAGACAAGCTTATAGCCATCTCTACACAGAAGAGATCCACTAACAAGATTTTTATTGACGGAGGGGACATAATGCACGTTCTTCAGCCGCACGATCTTCCCCGAAGAAAACTTTAGATCGACCGTGCCAACACCATGAACAGAAGCACTTGAACCGTTGCCCATCAGCACGGTTGAAGTCCCTGCGGTCTGATAAGACAAAAACATGGAAATATCACCGCATACATGCACATTAGCACCCGTGTCAATTAACCAATCAGGAGAATGACATACTTAAAGAATAGTGGGAAATATACCACACCCATCATCCTTCATGTTAGTGTCTCCAATGACAACATTAGCAGTATTGCCGCCTTTCCCAGGGTGACGCTTGTCATAGCGATTAGGGCAACTAGGAGCCCAATGATCAGGATCCACACACACATGACAGACACCTTTCTTCTTGTCATTCTTCTTGAAGTTCGTGTGTTGCACAGCCTTGTTCTTCCCATCAAACTTTGCTTTACCATCAAACTTGCCCTTGTTCTTGAACTTGTGGGGCTAGAAATTCTTCTTCTGTATCAGATTGGCACTAGTTCCTCCCTCAATACCTCGAGCACGTGCGTTCTTTGCTCTCGCCTTTTCTTCCACATCAAGAGTGCCAATGAGATCCAGGACGGAAACTCTTGTCTCTTATGTTTCTGTAAGGTAGCAAAGTTCCTCCACGAAGGAGGAAGCTTAGTGATGATACCTCCGGCAACAAACTTGTCCGGTAGCATACAACTGAAGTGCTCAAGTTCTCTGGCAAATGACTGTAACTCATGAGCTTGCTCAACCATGGAGCGCTCTTCAGTCATCTTGTAGTCATAGAATTGCTCCATGATGTACAGCTCAGTGCCAGCATCCGAGACCCCAAACTTGGCCTCGAGTGCATCCCACATATCTTTTCCATTATCAATTAACACATAAGCATCAACTATGTTCTCACCAAGAACACTCAAGAGAGCAGCCTTAAACAGAGTATCCATTTTCTGAAAAGCTTGTGCCTGTTGAGCATCAAGCTCTCCTTCAGGTTTTCCAAGAGTGGCATCATAGCAACTCATGGTCTGAAACCATAAGACAGCTCTCAGGCGCCACCTCTTATAGTGGATACCCTCAAACATAGGAGGTCTCATGGAAGCAGCAAAACCACTTGGTGTAAATTGCCTATATTAAGGTTTTTGGATTGTTGGAAATATGAGCAATTTACCAAATGATTTTATTAACAAAAATACTAGATAAAGCATGACTAATATAGTAGAGATAAAACAAGTCAGGCGTTCTGACAGAGAGAAGGTAAATAGCTTCTGCATATATGAACGGTAGCCTGCCATATCTATAGCAGACAGTAGAACTAGTTGCATATATGAAGTAGAACCTAACATATTTAGGGCAAGTACTAGTATGAGAAACTGTGGCAGGATATCTAACAGAAAGAAGAACACATACGGGACAGCAGCAGCAGTAGCACTGGACTTGGGGCCGGTGTCCTCGCCAGCCATGTCGTCGAGGAGGTTGTCGATGTCGGGGAAGAAGTCGTCATCGGGGAAGTAGTCGTCGGAGTCCGGGGCGTCCATGACGAAGGAGTTAGTCAGTAGTCGCATAGAGCGCTCCCCAAAAACCTTATCACCCTTCTCCCGTACAGGACTCAAAGAGGTGCGGTTTCGGAGGCCTACTGTCCCGACCTGCGGTGCACGCCGCAAGCCGGGATGAGGAAGACAGCAGCAGCTCAGAGATTGGAACCGGTGGCGAGAGAAAGGAGAAGTTCTGGTGCGTCTCTCTGAGAGGAGCGACCTCCCTTTTATAGGCGCAAGAGAAGGAGGCGAGAGGCTGCGCCGGGAGCTGAAGGGGACGCGGGAGATGAAATGAACAGACAGCAGCCGAAGGGTGCAGCGTTCGTATTCAATATCCACTACAGCAAAACTTTCCAGCTCCCGAGTAACCTTTCGTATACCCGTAGTGCATGGCAAAAATTTAGATATCGGCTCGGCTCATTCCCGCAACCCGCTGCGTGTCGTGACGAGGTGTGGCATGGCGTGGCGAGGCGGGCGGCGGAGGAGGAGCGCGCGTGGATGTCCCTCTTGTTCTCATGCTCATACAAGTGGGGAAAGAACCTCCCTTGTAAGGCGGTCCAACTCCCACTAAACTAGCAATGTGGGACTAAAGTTTAGTAGTATCCCTTGCTTTGCGCAAATGGGCTAAGTGGGCCTCTAGGATTTATTAGGAATTTCTGAAATAGTTATTGGGCTGCCCCAATATAGACTAAATTCCAGCAATCCCCCACCAGATCCCAGAGGCACACAGAAATTTGCCTTTGGTTCCAAAACACGGTTTTATATACCGGTACTGCAGTGGAGACTGTTAAGTTGAACTTCCACCTAGAACTCTATGCTACACTAGTAAGCAACTTGAACAGTGGACTGGGCCTTGAACTGCAAGTTTTCTACGAATCTAGCTTCACATAAAGCCTTGACTGATACGTGGCTACCGTGGGTCTTCCCCGCGGGTGGAGCTTATGCGTCATACTCCGAGACCTTTCATGAGTTTACTAGAGAGAACCCTACTCTCATAGATTGCGACGTTTAACAATCAGACTCATATAGGTGCGTTCTTCAAAAGATGTTCTGCAGGACAACATCTCTGCTTCAAAGAGACACTTAGAACACATTAAGATATACATCAACCTGCCATGCTGATTAGGAGAGTATTGCATCTTTATGGAGTGGTATTTTAACAGTAAGGGTACTCTCCTCCTAGTTGACCAACAGCTTGTCTTCCACATCTAATTCATGGGATCTCCTATCACAAAGAATAGGTTACCACTGTGAACAACTCATATTGTGGGTCTCATACCCATCTTCCCCTCGATGCATTATCTATCACATTACATGATAGACCCTTAGTAAAAGGATCTGCCAGATTTTTAGACGTTTGGATATAATCCAATGCAATAACTCCGGAGTTTCTCATTTTTCTGATAGACTTTAACCTTCCCTAAACATGTCTTGATGACTTCATGTTATCCTTTGAGCTGCTCACTTTCGTGATCACAGTTTGATTGTCGCAGTTCATAAGAATACCCGGTACAGGTTTCTCAACAACCGGCAAGAAATTCAAGAGCCGGCGAAGCCAATCTGCTTCGACCGTAGCTATATCTAGTGCTGTGAGTTTTGCTTCCATTGTTGACCTCGTTAAGATGGTCTGCTTGCAAGACTTCCAAGAAACAGCGCCACCTGCATGAGTGAATACATAACCGCTCGTGGCCTTTATCTCATCAGCATCTAAGATCCAGTTTGAGTCACTATACCCTTCAAGCACCTTTGGGTGCCCGGTGTAGTGAATTCCATAATTAGCAGTGCCTTTCAAATAACGCAAAACTCTTTCTAGAGCTTTCCAATGCACATCTACTGGTTTTGAGGCAAACCGATTCAGTTTGCTAACAGCAAAAGAGATGTCAGGTCTTGTAGCACTGGCTAAGTACATAAGCGAGCCAATAATCTAAGAATATTTCAATTGATCTCTAGCAATTCTTCGATTCTTTCAAAGTAACACACTTGCATCATATGGTGTTGGAGAGGGCTTGCAGTCACTATAGCCAAAGTGACTCAAGATCTTTTCCACATAGTGAGATTGAAGCAATGTTATCCCACCATCATCGTCTCTCAACAACTTGATGTTCAGAATGACATCAGCCACTCCTAAATCCTTCATATCAAAACAACGAGATAGGAAATCCTTAACCTCCTTAATAACATTCAGATTTGTTCCGAAAATCAGTATGTCATCAACATACAAGCACAGGATAACTCCCTCGCCCCCACCATGGTGATAGTACACACATTTGTCAGCTTTGTTCACAACAAAGCCTGCAGCTATTAAAGTTCTTTCAAACTTCTCATGCCACTGTTTGGGTGCTTGCTTAAGTCCATACAAAGAATTCAGCAACTTGCACACTTTCCCTTCCTGACCATCTAGTACAAACCCATCTGGTTGTTCCATATAAATTTCCTCGTCCAACTCTCCATTTAGGAAAGCAGTCTTAACATCCATTTGATGAACGAGAAGACCATGTGAGGCAGATAGTGAAAGCAGAACTCGAATAGTGGTCAGTCGAGCCACAGGTGAGTAAGTATCAAAGAAGTCTTCACCTTCCTTTTGGGTATAACCCTTAGCCACGAGTCGAGCCTTGTACTTTTCAATAGTACCATCAGGCCTAAGCTTCTTCTTGAATACCCATTTGCATCCTATAGGTTTGCACCCATAAGGACGATCAGTTATTTCCCAAGTTTCATTCACCAAGATGGAATCCATCTCGCTACGAACCGCTTCCTTCCAGTAGTCGGCATCTTCAGATGCATAGGCATCTGAAATAGAACTGGGAGTGTCATCTATGAGATACACAAGAAAATCATCACCAAAGGACTTTGCAGTCCTCTGTCTCTTGCTCCTAGTAGGAACTTCATTGTTCTTCTCCACAGAACTTTCAAAGTATTCCATCGAAATGGCAGGTTCGGTTATTGTAACTGGTTCCTGATTCGATGAACTAGGCATCTCCTGATTAGATGAGGTAGCCATATCCTTCATGGGAAAGATATCTTCAAAGAAAGTCACATCATTCGACTCCATGATCGTACCGACATGCATGTCAGGTACCTCAGATTTTACAACCAAGAATATATAGCCAATGCTATGAAAAGCATATCCCAGGAAAACACAATCCACAGTCTTTGGTCCAAGCTTCCGCTTCTTTGGAATTGGAACATTAACTTTCGCCAAACAACCCCATGTTCGCAAATAAGAGAGTTTTAACCTTTTCTTCTCCCATTCCTCGAATGGAGTTACCTCTTTGTTCTTTGTGGGGACTCAGTTCAGGACATGACATGCTGTCAATATCGCCTCCCCCCACCATGCCTTGGAGAGACCCGATGTGTCTAACATGGCATTAACCAAAGCTGTTAGAGTACGGTTCTTTCTTTTGGCCACCCCATTTGACTGAGGTGAGTAGGGAGGCATCCTCTCATGGATTATACCATGTTCCGCACAAAAAGCATCAAATTCATTGGAAAAATACACTCCACCACGGTCGGACCTAAGCCTCCTGATTTTTCGATCAAGTTGGTTTTCCACTTCAGCTTTATAGATCTTGAAAAATTTCAAAGCCTCATCCTTAGATTTCAGAAGATACACATGGCAGTATCTAGTGGAGTCGTCAATTAACGTCATGAAATATTTCTTTCCACCTTTTGTCAAAACGCCATTCATTTCACAAAGATCTGAATGTATGAGTTCTAGTGGTGCAAGATTTCTCGTTTCCGCAGTTGTGTGAGACTTACGAGGTTGCTTAGCTTGCACACACACTTGACACTTAGATCCCTTGAAAGTGGTGAAACTAGGGTTTAAGTTCAACTTTGCTAGTCGCGACATGCAACCAAAGTTAACATGACAAAGACGTGAATGCCACACATTTGATTCACTATTGTTGCAAATATGATTAACAACTTTATTGCAAACGTCTAATAAGGATAAACGAAACAGGCCTCCTGACTCATAGCCTTTACCAACAAAGGTTCCATACTTGGATATTACAAATTTATTCGACTCAAAGACAAGCTTATATCCATCTCTACACAGAAGAGATCCGCTAACAAGATTTTTATTGACGGAGGGGACATAATGCACGTTCTTCAACCGCACGATCTTCCCCGAAGTAAACTTCAGATCGACCGTGCCAACACCACAAACAGAAGCACTTGAACCGTTTCCCATCAGCACGGTTGAAGTCCCTGCGGTCTGATAAGACGAAAACATGGAAATATCACCGCATACATGCACATTAGCACCCGTGTCAATTAACCAATCAGGAGAATGACATACTGAAAGAATAGTGGGAAATATACCATACCCATCATCCTTCATGTCAGTGTCTCCAATGACAACATTAGCGGTATTGCCGCCTTTCCCAGGGTGACGCTTGTCATAGCGATTAGGGCAACTAGGAGCCCAGTGATCAGGATCCCCACACACATGACAGGCACCTTTCTTCTTGTCATTCTTCTTGAAGTTCGTGTGTTGCACGGCCTTGTTCTTCCCATCAAACTTTGCTTTACCATCAAACTTGCCCTTGTTCTTGAACTTGTGGGGCTAGAAGTTCTTCTTCTATACCAGATTGGCACTAGATCCTCCCTCAATACCTCGAGCACGTGTGTCCTTTGCTCTCGCCTTTTCTTCCACATCAAGAGTGCCAATGAGATCCGGGACGGAAAACTCTTGTCTCTTATCTTTCAGTAAGGTAGCAAAGTTCCTCCACGAAGGAGGAAGCTTAGTGATGATACCTCCGGCAACAAACTTGTCCGGTAGCATACAACTGAAGTGCTCAAGTTCTCTGGCAAATGACTATAACTTATGAGCTTGCTCAACCATGGAGCGCTCTTCAGTCATCTTGTAGTCATAGAATTGCTCCATGATGTACAGCTCAGTGCCAGCATCCGAGACCCCAAACTTGGCCTCGAGTGCATCCCACATATCTTTTCCATTATCAATTGACGCATAAGCATCAACTATGTTCTCACCAAGAACACTCAAGAGAGCAGCCTTAAACAGAGTATCCATTTTCTGAAAAGCTTGTGCCTGTTGAGCATCAAGCTCTCCTTCAGGTTTTCCAAGAGTGGCATCATAGCAACTCATGGTCTGAAACCATAAGACAGCTCTCAGGCGCCACCTCTTATAGTGGATACCCTCAAACATAGGAGGTCTCATGGAAGCAGCAAAACCACTTGGTGTAAATTGCCTATATTAAGGTTTTTGGATTGTTGGAAATATGAGCAATTTACCAAATGATTTTATTAACAGAAATACTAGATAAAGCATGACTAATATAGTAGAGATAAAACAAGTCATGCGTTCTGACAGAGAGAAGGTAAATAGCTTCTGCATATATGAACGGTAGCCTGCCATATCTATAGCAGACAGTAGAACTAGTTGCATATATGAAGTAGAACCTATCATATTTAGGGCAAGTACTAGTACGAGAAACTGTGGCAGGATATCTAACAGAAAGAAGAACACATACGGGACAGCAGCAGCAGTAGCACTGGACTTGGGGCCGGTGTCCTCGCCAGCCATGTCGTCGAGGAGGTTGTCGACGTCGGGGAAGAAGTCGTCGTCGGGGAAGTAGTCATCGGAGTCTGGGGCGTCCGTGATGAAGGAGTCAGTCAGTAGTCGCACAGAGTGCTCCCCAAAAACCTTATCACCCTTCTCCTGTACAGGACTCAAAGAGGTGCGGTTTCGGAGGCCTATTGTCCCGACCTGCGGTGCAGGCCGCAAGCCGGGATGAGGAACGACCTCCCTTTTATAGGCGCAAGAGAAGGAGGCGAGAGGCTGCGCCGGGAGCTGAAGGGAACGCGGGAGATGAAACGAAAAGACAGCAGCCGAAGGGTGCAGCGTTCGTATTCAATATCCACTACAGCAAAACTTTCCAGCTCTTGAGTGACCTTTCGTATACCCGTAGTGCGTGGCAAAAATTTAGACATCGGCCCAGCTCATTCCCGCAACCCGCGGCGTGTCGTGACGAGGCGTGGCGTGGCGTGGCGTGGCGAGGCAGGCGGCGGAGGAGGAGCGCGCGTGGATGTCCCTCTTGTTCTCATGCTCATACAAGTGGGGAAAGAACCTCCCTTATAAGGAGGTCCAACTCCCACTAAACTAGCAATGTGGGACTAAACTTAAGTAGTATCCCTTGCTTTGCACAAATGGGCTAAGTGGGCCTCTAGGATTTATTAGGAATGTCTGAAATAGTTATTGGGCTGCCCCTATAGACTAAATTCCAGCAAGATCTAGGTATTGCCATCTTTGGTAGGCAATTCTTCAATGAGGCATCTATCTCCCTTAGGAATTTCTTTCTTTCTAGTGATTATCAAACTCTTAGGCATAAGATCGAAAAATTCATTTGTAGCAATTGGTTCCTTAATGATAGAAAAAAGATTGGGATGAATACTTATAGATTTAAGATCCGCAGTTTCCTTACTAGATGATTCACCCTTATTTTTAGGAACATACATAAGCTTGGCAATTTTAGTAGGAGGACTTAGAGTATTGTTTACGAAAGAAAAAGCGGTTCCCAAGTTCGTAATGATACCCTCAAGTTTATTGATTCTAGTGGAATCTAGATTTATTTTCTCATTAACTATGGGTTCCTTTTCCTTAATTTTTTCAAAGTCATTCCTACCTTAGATCCATATTGGGTAATTTGATTGTGGACTTTTTATCTATATTTTAAATTAATTCAATGGTAGCAACTTTATTTTCAATAATTTCAAGTCTTTGCATAACATGCTCCAAAGTTAACATAGTTCCATTAACCAAAAGAGGTGGTGAGCCGAATAAATCTGACATAGCATTATAAGAATCAAAAGTATGGCTACCCAAGAAATTCCCTCCGGTAATGGTATCAAGGATATATCTATACCAAGGACTAGCTCCTACATAAAAAATGCGGAGAAGAACTGAAGTAGATTGCTTCCTGGTAGATCTATTTTGAGCATTGCAAATTCTATACCAAGTATCTTTTAGATTTTCTCCCTCCCTTTGTTTAAAATTTAGAACTTCATTCTCGGGAGACAACAGAGAAGATATGAGACTAGCCATAATGACAAGCAATCAAACTAACACACAAGCAAACAAAAAGGCAAACGGGCAAAAGAGGCAAATAGAGAAAGAGAGGGAGGATAGAGAGAGAGAGGGCGAATAAAACGGCAAGGGTGAAGTGGGGGAGAGGAAAACAAGAGGCAAATGGCAAATAATGTAATGCGGGTACTTGGTATGTTGACTTTTGCGCAGACTCCCCGGCAACGGCGCCAGAAATTCTTCTTGCTACCTCTTGAGCACTGCGTTGGATTTCCCCGAAGAGGAGAGGATGATGCAGCAAAGTAGCGTAAGTATTTCCCTCAGTTTTTGAGAACAAAGGTATCAATCCAGTAGGAGGCTACGTGCAAGTCCCTTGTACCTACACAAAAACAATAGCTCAACGCAACCAACGCGCTTAGGGGTTGTCAATCCCTTCATGGTCACTTACGAAAGTGAGATCGGATAGAGATGATAAATAATATTTTTGGTATAGAGATGCAAAGTAAAAAGTAAAAGGCAAAGTAAAAGCAAAGCAATAATAAAGTGATGGAGATTAATATGATGAGAAAGAGACCCGGGGGCCATAGATTTCACTAGTGACTTCTCTCAAGAGCATAAGTATTCTACGGTGGGTGAACAAATTACTGTTGAGCAATTGACAGAATTGAGCATAGTTATGAGAATATCTAGGTATGATCATGTATATAGGCATCACGTCCGAGACAAGTAGACCGACTCCTGCCTACATCTACTACTATTACTCCACTCATTGACCGCTATCCAGCATGCATCTAGAGTATTAAGTTAAAAACAGAGTAACGCCTTAAGCAAGATGACATGATGTAGAGGGATAGTTTCATGCAATATGATAAAAAAACCATCTTGTTATCCTTGATGGCAACAATACAATACGTGCCTTGCTGCCCCTTCTGTCACTGGGAAAGGACACCGCAAGATTGAACCCAAAGCTAAGCACTTCTCCCATGGCAAGAACAACCAATTTAGTAGGCCAAACCAAACTGATAATTCAAAGAGACTTGCAAAGATAACCAATCATACATAAAAGAATTCAGAGAAGATTCAAATATTATTCATAGATAGACTTGATCATAAACCCACAATTCATCGGTCTCAACAAACACACCGCAAAAAGAAGATTACATTGAATAGATCTCCACGAGAGAGGGGGAGAACATTGTATTGAGATCCAAAAGGAGAGAAGAAGCCATCTAGATACTAACTATGGACCCGTAGGTCTAAAGTAAACTACTCACACTTCATCGGAGGGGCTTGGATGATGATGTAGAAGCCCTCCGTGATCGATGCCCCCTCCGGCGGAGCTCCGAAACAGGCCCCAAGATGGGATCTCGTGGATACAGAAAGTTGCAGCGGTGGAATTAGGTTTTTGGCTCCGTATCTAATCGTTTGGGGGTACGTGGATATATATATGAGGAAGGAGTATGTCGGTGGAGCTTCGAGGGGGCCACGAGGCAGGGGGCGCGCCCTCCACCCTCATGACCGCCTCGTGGCTTTCTTGACGGAGGGTCCAAGTCTCCTGGGTCTTATCTGATGAGAAAATCGCGTTCCCGAAGGTTTCATTCTGTTTGGACTCTGTTTGATATTCTATTTCTCTGAAACACTAAAATAGGCAAAAAAACAGCAATTCTGGGTTGGGCCTCCGGTTAATAGGTTAGTCCAAAAATAATATAAAAGTGGAAAATAAGCCCAATATAGTCCAAAACAGTAGATAATATAGCATGGAGCAATCAAAAATTATAGATACGTTGGAGACATATCAGCTACGTGCTTCTAGCAAGAACCATTCTTACCTACGCATCAAAACCACAACGATTTTTCGTCAAGTGTTTTGTTTTAACCTTCAACAAGGACTGGGCGTAGTCAAACTCGATTCAACTAAGGTGGTGTTTTGTTCTCTAGTCCTAGGACTTTTTCTAGTCCCTAGGACTTTTTGAAAAGGACTCTCAAGGAGGTGCTTCTAAGGACTTTTAGCAAAAAGTCCCAAAAAAGTCCCACCCTGTTTGGTTTGCTAGGGACTTTTTCTAGTCCCAACACAAAAAAGTCCTTGGAACCAAACACCCCCTAAAGCTGGAGAAATAGACACCCACTAGCCACCTGTGTGCGAAGCACGTCGGTAGAACCAGTCTCATGAATGCGGTCATGTAATGACGGTCTGGGCCGCTTCGTCCAACAATACCGCCGAATCAAAGTAAGACATTGCTGGTAAGCAGTATGACTATTATCGCCCACAACTCTTTGTGTTCTACTCATGCATATAACATCTACGCATAGACCTGGCTCGGATGCCACTGTTTGGGAACGCAGTATTTCAAAAAAATTCCTATGATCACGCAAGATTTATCTAGGAGATGCATAGCAACGAGAGGGGAGAGTGTGTCTACGTACCCTCGTAGACTGAAAGTGGAAGCGTCTAATAACGCGGTTGATGTAGTCGAACGTCTTCGCGATCCAACCAATCCAAGTACTGAACGTATGGCACCTCCGTGATCAGCACACGCTCAGCTCGGTGACGTCCCTCGAACTCTTGATCTAGTTGAGGCCAAGGGAGAGTTCCGCCAGCACAACGGCGTGGCGACGGTGATGATGAAGTTTATCGGCGCAGCGCTTCGCCTAAGCACTATGACAATATGACCGAGGTGTGTAACTATGGAGGGGGGCACCGCACACGGCTAAGAGAAACTTTGGTGTGTCTTTGGGGTGCCCCTCCCACGTATATAAAGGGGGGAGGAGAGGTGGCCGGCCCTAGGAG
Organism: Triticum dicoccoides; assembly: GCF_002162155.2. Taxonomy (NCBI): domain Eukaryota; kingdom Viridiplantae; phylum Streptophyta; class Magnoliopsida; order Poales; family Poaceae; genus Triticum; species Triticum dicoccoides. Next base: position 259,562,338 of record NC_041388.1, read on the forward strand.
GGGGCACGCCATGGGGGGAGTCCTACTTGGACTCCTAGTCCAAGTAGGATTCGCCGCCCCTTTCCTAGTCCAAGTAGGAGAAGAAGGGAAAGCGGAGAGAAGAGAAGGAAGGAGGGGGGCGCTGCCCCCTCCCCTTGTCCAATTCAGACCGGGCAAGGAAGGGGTGCCACCTTTGGCCAGCCCTCTCTCTTCTCCACTAAGGCCCATTGTGGCCCATTAACTTCCGGGGGGTCCGGTAACCCCCGGCACTCCGAAACTTATCTGAAACGATCCGAACAATTACGGTATCCGAATGTAGCCTTCCAATATTTGGATCTTTATGTCTCGACCATTTCGAGACTCCTCGTCATGTCCGTGATCTCATCCGGGACTTCGAACAAACTTCGGTTCATCAAAACACGAAACTCATAATACAAATCGTCATCGAACATTAAGCATGCGGACCCTACGGGTTCGAGAACTATGTAGACATGACCGAGACATATCTCCAGTCAATAACCAATAGCGGAACCTGGATGCTCATATTGGCTCCTACATATTCTACGAAGATCTTTATCGGTCAAACCGCATAACAACATACGTTGTTCCCTTTGTCATCGGTATGTTACTTGCCCAAGATTCGAATGTCGGTATCATCATACCTAGTTTAATCTCATCACCGGAAAGTCTCTTTACTCGTTCCATAATGCATCATCCCGTGGCTAACTTATTAGACACATTACTTGCAAGGCTCATAGTGATGTGCATTACCGAGAGGGCCGAGAGATACCTCTCTGATACACGGAGTGACAAATCCTAATCTCGATCTATGCCAACTCAACAAACACCATCGAAGACACCTGTAGAGCATCTTTATAATCACCCAGTTATGTTGTGACGTTTGATAGCACACTAAGTGTTCCTCCGGCATTCAGGAGTTGCATAATCTCATAGTCATAGGAACATGTCTAAGTCATGAAGAAAGCAATATCGATAAACTAAACGATCATAGTGCTAAGCTAACGGGTGGGTCTTGTCCATCACATCATTCTCTAATGATGTGATCCCATTCATCAAATGACAATACATGTCTATTGTCATGGTTCTAAGTCTGACAGTAGAATGGGGGGTAGGGATGTAGAGGCAAGATCCTAGCTACGGAGGAGTTGTACACGCGAGTTTTACGAGTTCAGGCCCTTCTCGGAGGAAGTTACAGCCCTACGTCTCGGAGCCCAGAGGCGGCCGACTGGATTATATCTGTGTGAGTTACATGGGGTGCGAACCCTTGTCCCAGAGGATGGGGGTGACTTATATAGAGTGCGCCAGGACCCTAGCTCCCCTCCATTACACAGGGTTCAATGTTCATAAAGAGAGAGTGTTACAGGTAACGTCTGTGATAAAGTGCTACAAATGATCATTAAATATACGAGTAAATGTCCGACTGTTGTTGCGCGGAACGGCTTTAGGTCTTCTTGTACATCGAGTGGTCTTTTATATGGTCGAGTGGTTGAATAGTTAAGTGACTCAAAGAAGAAGTAGTCTCCGAGTGAATGGTAGGTCGAGTGGATTGCACTCGACGCCTTTATTGGGTCCATCTTGTTTACTCTTGAACTTCTTTGCTTCTAAGACAAGGACCTTAGGTAGGACGTATAGGTCAGGCCTATTACCCTACCCCAAGTCTATGTCATCATCATTAGCCCCCGAATGGACTGAGATCCGAGTGAAAAGAAGGTTGAAGTTGATCTTGCCTTGACTCTTGCCTTTCTCAAGAATTCATCTTTGAATGGAGGCCAGTGTTGGAACTTTCGGCTTCGTTTCAGTCGCCTTGATCGATTCAGCAATTACCGATTGGTTTTTATAACGTCGCTTGTCGAGTGTCATCTTTGATTCGAAATCTTTGGCGTGATCAGTTGCCGAGGATCCCGGATTTCGCAGGATTCGAAATTTCGGTAGGAGCGCGCAAGACGGAACGTGTCGTGGTAAGCGGAGTGGATAGACAGGGCATTTCAATTTCCGCGCCACCTTTTTCGCCACGTATCCCATGTGTGACAGTTTGAGGGATTTGACAGGATCGCCCGGACCCACGCGTCAGCCACTCGAAAGTGGGCCTTTAAAAGCGGCGAGACCGAGGCGTCCGCACTGTGCGTGCCCATTCTCCTTCTTCTTCCTCTTGCTCCTTTACCCCATTCTGCTTCTCCACTCTCGACGCCACCGCTCCGCCGCCATGGGGAAGGAGAGAACGGCGGCGCTGGAACGCGCGAAGAAGGCGACGGCGGCGGCGCAAAGCAGGAAGACGAATTGGGGGTCTTCATCGCGCTCAGGGCGGCCGTCGGGTTGGATCCGGGGGGATTGGATCTGATCTTCGCTTCGACAGGAGGACTTGGACGATATGGCCGAGTTAGGGCTGATCGTCCACGAGTCTGCGTGGCTGCCGGAGGGGGAAACGGAACCGCAGCCGCGACCGGGTGAGTGCGTTTTGCTCGCCACCCATGTCGACCGCGGCTTCTCGCTTCCTCCACACCCCTTCTTTCGGGGTTTCTTGAATTTCTTTGGGGCCCAACTCCATCATTTTACTCCCAACACCATCATGTATCTTGCCGCGTTCGTATCCATGTGCGAGAATTTCCTGGGGTGTCGTCCGCACAGGGGTCTTTTCAAGCACATCTTTACCATCCGCTCCCAAATAGTGAAGAAAGCGAACTCGAACGACGAGAAAACCCATGTTATCCAGATGTGTGGGGGTCTGGGCAATCAAAAGAGGAAAAGAAGTTCTTTTCCCTCGATGACTCTTCCGGAGTCGGTCAGGGGCTGGCAGTCGACCTGGTTCTACTGCCAGGACATCGTGACGTCAGGCCAGTCGATTGGACTTCCTCCTTTCTCTTTTGATCGTGTTCAAACTCCATCTTCGTTGAAAGTGACTGCCGCGGAGAAGGCGGAGACAGGCATGCTCGTCAAGAGAGTGGTTTAGTTGATCAACCAAGGTGTCACTGGCATGGATCTACTAGAGGTGTTCCTCAGTCGGCACATCCAACCACTTCAAGCTCGTGACCACTCCATGTGGATGTACTCCAGGGCTGGTGACACCGCCCGGGTTCATCCGGAGGAGGTGGCGGCCGAAACAGTGGCCGAGTGGCTGAGGGCTATCACCGGGAACAAGGACAACCCCAGGGGCGCCAGGAGAGTCAACCCTTTCAGCGACAGAAACCAACCAGACTATCACAGCCCTATATTTTGGTTGCAGATAGTGGCATTGCATCCATGCATCATGTCTAAAGTTATGTGAAATTGAAATGGGGATTGTTCCAAACCCTAGCACCAAAATTAAATCAACTAAGTTCAACTGAAAATTGCATTCAATGAACCCAAAATGCCTTCATCAACGTTTGATATTTTTAGCAAGGCTTTGAGTCCAAACCAAAAATGGTGAACATTTTTGTGGAATATTTTGGGCACTGAATTTAAGTCATTATTGTATTTGAATTTGGAATTATATTCATAATATATGGAATATGTTTCAAATAACTTTGAAATGTTTTATGTGCTATTAGAGAACTCCATCCAGCAACACAAAAATATTCAAAGGGTTTTTGTCACTGTTTTGAAATTGTTCTGAATTTTTAAATAGTGGTAGAATGTTAATCAAAAGAAAACAAAACAAAAAGCTAAAAAGGGGGACAAAAACCTGACCATGCAACCCACCACTGTAGTGGCCTACTGGCCGAAGCCAGCCCGGCCCACCAGGGGCAGCACTGTCTTCTTCCTCCTGCCAGGAGGAGAAGCAGCTGCGTGCCCGATGCGCAGGCGAGCCGCGCTGGCTCCTCCCTGCCTGCGTGCCCCCTCTACTGCCTGGTCGCCTCCATGCGTGCCACGCACTCCCTCTCGACCCCCTCGCTCTCTCCCTGGACACCCTCCCCCTCCTCTACTCTCTCCCGCAGCACCACCGAGCGCGTTCGCCGCCGCCGCTCGCCGTAGCCAAGGCCACCACCTCTCCTACGCCCCCTGAAGCTGCCCACAAGCTCCGTCTCGTTCCTCTCTTCCTCCTCACCGAGCCTCCCGACGCCGGAAGCCCCGAAAAACGTCGCCGACATCGTCCTGTTCACCGTCGGGCACCGGAGATCATCGCCGCTGATTCGTTGTCCACAGGGCTTCCTCGAGCACGCTGGCCATCCCTACGGCACCGTTGTGAGCCCCCGAGCATTTTCCCCCTCTCCCTGCAGTCAATCCCCTCCTCTAGCCAGCCTAGCCACCGGACCCGAGAGGACCCACCACCGTGGTTCCACACCGGCGTGGCCTGGGCCACCGCAGCTCACGTCTGCGCGCGCCACCTTGCTCAGAAAGCTCCCAGGAGCCCAGAACTGTCGTCTGTTTGACCTCGCATGCACCGTAGCGTCTTAGCCGTCGAGCTCGTACTCCGGCCGTCGCCACGAGCTCGTTCCCGGCGAGCTTCGGCCACCCCAGCTGCTGCCGCCTGTTGTAATGGATGCGCTCGAGTCCTGGCATTCCGTAGCTGCAACCGGCGCTCAAAACCATTCCCCGTAGCGTATTTCTGTGGCGTCTCCGTCATCGGTTTTGGTCACCGCCGGTGAACTCCGGCGAATCCGACGTGGCACCACCATTAGCCACTAATGGCGCTCTAATTAACCCCCACGGCCACTGACCGGTGGGCCCAGCTCCTCTAATGATTTTGGTTAGGTTTAACTAAAGTCACTATTTATGACTGAACCTATGACACGTGGGTCCCAGAATCAGGTTTGACCTGGGTTGACGCTGTTGACCTGATGACATCACACTGACATCAGGCTGACGCAGTAAATCATTTTCGGGATTAATAATAATCCAAGAAATTCCAAAAATGTTATAAACTTCTAAAAATCATAGAAAATCAACCGTAACTCCAAATGAAATAAATTATATATGAAAAATGATCAGAAAAATCCAATCTATCCATCTGTACTATTTTCATGCATGTTTGAGCAAGTTAACCCCACTATTTAGGATGAAACATGATTAGGACAAATTTGATAATAGATTTGGAGTTGGAATTTGATCTAGCTTTGAATTCCACTTGAATTAAAATGACTTTCTCTTGCATTAGCCCAAACACCAGCATGTTGCCATGTCATGATCATACATCATATTGTTGCATTGCATTGCTTGTGTTCTTCCTTGTTTGTCGGTGTTTGTCCCCTCTCAGTAGACGTGGTTTCGACGATGTGATCGATGACACCGATGAAGAGCTATACTATCTTCAGAAGTGCCAGGCAAGCAAAACCCCCTTGTTCATTCCGATACAATCCCACTCTCTCGCTCCTGCTCTCTTTTACTACATTAGGACAACAATGATTCAACTGTTACATGTTGCGGTAGTTGAACCCCTTTCCTTGCATGACCTGTCATTGCCACAGTAAATAGATGAAGCCCACTAGCATGAGTAGGAGTTATTTGAGCCCTGTTGTGCCTACTTATTCGTGCTTGTTTGTCATGCCTGCTACTGCTTAGAGTTGAGTCGGGTCTGATTCATCGGGGATGAATTGGAATGTGGTGAACATGTCCTACCATTGGGAGCTAAGTGTGTGAACACGATTTGGTAAAGGTAGCGGTGAGAGGCCATGTAGGAGTACATGGTGGGTTGTCTCATTGCATCCGTTCTTAGGAACCAAGTTCTGTGTTTGTGATCCATGAACAGTTACTACCACACATTGGGTTCCGGTAACTCGACCCCTCTCGACTTGTTAATCCACTCGATCTCTGTCCAGGAGTTGCAACTAGTTTCTGGTGTTTGTAGGTAGTGTTAGTAGTCTACCAAGTGGCACCCGGTACAGGTGGGCTTGGGACAGACTAGGCACAGTGGCCCGGTGTACCAAGTGGCACCCGGATGGTGGGCTTGGGAACCCATTACACATCGTTTGGGGCCGTGAGCGACACCCCGGCCGGATCTCCTTGCGGATGGAACCCGAATAGGCGATAAACCTGGACGAGAGACTTGTGTGATTAGTCAGGTCGTGGCTGACTCCCTCACCAGGCTTTCGCTTGAAGGTTGCCGAGATACACGACGTGTACATGGTGGTAAGTGGCGAGAGCATGTGTGAAGAAGTACACCCCTGCAGGGTTATCATTATCTATTCGAATAGCCGGATTCCTCAGATATGGAAACTTGGACCCCTTGCATAGTTCATAGACAAGTGAAAGTGGATGCTCTAAAATGCGCAAGATAAGTGTGAGTGCTATGGATGGCGTTCTCGTAGGGAGGCGGGAGCGGATCCATAGTGGTGTATTGGTATGGTGAATATGTGGACACGTGTGCGCCACCTCAAAAGAGTTACTTGCAGTCGTAGTTCAGGATAGCCACCGAGTCAAAGCTGGCTTGCTGCAGTTAAACTCCACCACCCCTTTGTTGATACCGATGCATATGTAGATAGTTCTGATGTAAGTCTTGTTGAGTACATTTGTACTCACGTTTGCTTATTTTATGTTTTGCAGAGAGACTTCAGTCTCGCTAGTAGTTCCACGTGTACTTTGACATTTAGCTTGATACCTCAGCTACGATCTTGTGCCCTTGGCAGGATCTGGTAGATAGTCAGGCTTCTCAGCCTTTTTTTCATTTGTAGAAGTCTGTACTCAGACATGTTAAGCTTCCGCATGTGCTTTGACTTGTATGCTCTAAATATTGGGTCATGAGACCCATGTTTGTGTCATCTCGCTCTTCGGAGCCTAATGAATAAATACTTGAGTCGTAGACTTATGTTGTGATGCCATGTTGTATTTACACATATCGAGCATATTGTGTGTATGATTGAAATGCTTGGTATGTGTGGGATCCGACAACCTAGTTGTTCATCCTTGGTAGCCTCTCTTATGGGGAAATGTAGTCTTGTGCTTCCATGAGCCATAGTAGTCCGCTACATCCCGGTTCACCGGAGTCCTGCTAGCCCAGCACTACTTCTCCGGATCACTTAGACTGGCCGGCATGTGATTCACTTCGTTCCTGTGTCTGTCCCTTCGGGGAAATGTCACGCGGTGACATCCGGAATCCTGCCTAGCCTGCTACAGCCCGGGTTCCCGGAGTCCTGTTAGCCCAGTGCTACAGCCCGGATTCGCACGCTGGTGACCGACATGCTTGATGTTGATTCATGTATGCATGTCCCCGTAAGTTAGTGCCACTTTGGGTTCACGACTAGTCACGTCGGCCCGGGTTCTCTATCATATGGATGCTAGCGACACTATCATATACGTGAGCCAAAAGACGCAAACGGTCTCGGGCCATGGTAAGACGACACCTGTGGGAATACCGTGCGTGAGGCCGCAAAGTGATATGAGGTGTTACAGGCTAGATCGGTGTGACTTAGAACTGGGGTCCTGACAGCTTTGGTATCAGAGCCTGACTGCCTGTAGGATTACCAAGCCAAGCTGGTCAAAGTCGTGTCTAGAAATGCTTTAGTTATATAAGGGAATTGATTGTGGATGGGAACGTAAGGCTCTTTTTACTCCTTATCCTCATGACCTTCTGATCTGAGTCATCTTATCTTTTCTACGGGGTTAAGAACTAGGCTTCTCTTCTATCTCTCAGGATGACATGTTACTAAACCGTAGTTGCCTAGGACTGTTGAGTTCAAGCCTTAGTTCAGTTCCTACTACTTCCATATGTTCATAGCTGGCCTCAGAACCTTGAGTTTGTGATGTTGAGTGGCTATGCCACCATTTTTGCAGGATGTCTCAAATCATTTTGGGCATTTACAGCCGTTATGTTGTCTGAGTCATCCCAGGTTTCTAAATAGTCTGATGCACTTGCAAATCTTTCCTCCATGTTATCGTTGTATTTTTGGGTCAGATTAAGCACACTAACCGGTGTGTTGAGGTACTCCGTTGCCTTGACGTGTATGTTGGAGTTAGTATTATGACCCTAGGTGTCCTCGGGAACCACTCAATAATTTAGCAATGTTTTCGTATCCCTAGTGTGATGATTCTGGCCATCATTCTCGAAAGCATCCCTTGATTTTATTAGTTAGTAGGTATTCTATTCCTAGGTTTTGAACCCGAGATTCACTCCACTCACCTCCTGTTGATAGTGTTTGCTAGTTCCTTTAGGATATTAGTAACATTTGCGATAGTCCTCGAGGTCCGTGGTATTTCCTTCTTCCAAATACCATGAACTGCTTATGGCATAAGTTCTCTGAACGAAAAGATCACAACAAGAGTGCTCTTGACAAGTTCTCCATTCAAATTGTGAATCCGCCAGTCCTTCTTCTTCTGCATGGGTTATCCGGAAGAAATATGTTGAACTTGTTCGACATACTAATCCATGCGTCCACAACTTAGAAAATTTTATGTTCCTTGAGTTGTCCCCCTTCAGTTATATTCCGACTTTCATCTATCAATTGATAGTCAAGGGTATGTGTGTGATCGTGTTCATCATTGCCTTTTACTTCTGAGGTTCGTCCAACCATTCTATTCCGGAATGACTAGGAGAAACAAACTCCAGAACCTCATCCATATCTAGGATTGGGTCAAAGCAATTGTATCCCGCGGATCAAGATGCCAATCCAACTTTTGCACTGCTCTACCCTAGAGTGTTACCATATTTATGTCAAGAGTGTCATGAGAATTGCACCACATCTTATGAATTCTTGATGCAGTAATACTTCTTGCCATCATTGTTCATTCCTCGGTTCCCGTGTTATTGTAACCGGAATGCCGACAAGTGCACTATGATGTGCGAAATCAATACTCCTAGCAACTCCATTGCTTGGTAGTTAATGGACAATACTCTCATTCTTAGCGTGCTGGTTATTGAATTATCATTCTAAGACTGATCGTGCTACCTAGTCCATTTTCCTTGGTGCACTCTTCGATCAAGAGTTAGGATTGTGTCAATCCTTGCTTAATTGATCACATCATACTGCCTCGAAAGCAAGATTGATCTCGAGCTTAGTAACATATCGGTGGTTCGTGATTTTCCGAATATCTTCTCGGAAATGTTACCAGGTTGTCACCTGACCGCTATGTTGAGTTCGTGATCAAGTTGGTTTCTTGTAAACCACCCCTTCTCCAAGAATCTGTGTTGGATACCCCTGAGCTAGTTGGTCAAGCTAAATAACAACTTGGAGAGTTGGAAGATAAAAGCTTGTCTAACTTAGTTCATTTCCAAAGGGATATCTTGTGTTTGTGTGTTTGTTGTAGAAAGATGATTTCTTCATCGATTGGTCCTCGTGATCAGATGTTGAACCTATCATCTTGCCCAAACCTTGATTTGAGTGTGGGCCATTGTCAAATCAAGTTAGAACAAACGATATTCGTAATGTTGTCTTACTCATGGTTGATTCCTCGAGCATACACCATTACATCTTTTGGTCTGACCAATGCCATCACATTGTTCACATAGTGGTGGAAGTCCAGTGATATGGAAATTCCGATAAGTTGCTGTTGAGCCCATCAGCAGCATTTTGTCTACTCCATGATTCGTGTTGAACATTCAGCTGGTGTTGGAAACTTGTGTAAGCATTTTCTTCATGCCCCATTCATGAAGTATATGTTTGGATGAAAGAAGTGACTTCCTCTCATTCATGTGCATTCGATGCAAGTTGTCACCGTGAATTTGAGAAAGTTAGTTTTGCTTCCTTTGGAATCATCCCAAGTCAGCCATGCATGTGCAAAGTATACTATGGTTTGGTATATTAATTACCTCCACTCCATATGAATTCCGTAGCACACCAAGCCATTGATTGACTTGTTCTAGGTAAAGAAGTCTAATTTAAGTGCACAAGACTTCGATATCCTCGATGATGGTTCCCCACCTGAACTCGGTAGTATTTTATTATAAGACTACTATGTGGTCATGTTGTCTGGGACAGCATGTTCACATGCGTGTAGCAGAACCCGCTCATGTCTTGGAGCTTGCTATCGTAGTTAATCTCCCGAGAATCTCACAACATCATCTCGTGGATTTGTGTTGCAACTCTTCTTTTCAGACATGTTGAGTCTGAAGTATCCTGTTTCTAACTAGATCTGAATCTCAGGCAGATATGATGGTTGGAACATTCCCACCATTTGCATTTTGTTCCCCAGCTTGCACCCCATTGTGCTAATCTTACCATGGGTTGCCTCTCGATAATTACTACTCAGGATTATTTTCAAAGTGGGCTTACCATGGGTCCCATTCATCTCCAATGATAAGCAAAAATCACTCATTGCATTGTCTTCAACAAGGTAGTCCACATCATCCATCCTGGTCTGAGTATGCCATTCTTTGACTTCGTTCAAACGATCAATTGTGAATTTCCTCAGGCTGGTATGAAGAGTTTCAATGATCTTTGTATCAAAAGTAATTCTTTTTGCCACTTAAGGGAATACATCTATGAGTCATCTTCCCTAAGGTGCCCCGTTGTGGAATCATGGCAGTTGACTCGTCGCTACGTAGTGATCGAGCGTGGAATTGTTTCCTACCAAATCGAGCCATCGCCATCTATCTCCTTTCAGCCCTGATGAGTGTCTTGTGTCTTAGCTCAAGAGTTTCATATCATTCCATGAGTTGGTCGTGACTCGCTCGATCTTTATGAAGATCAAATCCTCTAGAGTCTTCCTCTCTTCCGTCGTCATAGCTGGATGAAGATCTCGAAAGCAAAGACATCAAGATCAGTATGATGGAATGAATCAACATCCTCGAGAAGGGCAATTGGATCATGAAGATCGTGTTAGCTTCGTGTCCCCTCTGTCTTCTTACCTAACATCTTGAATCTCGGGACGAGATTCTTGTTTAGTGGGGGTGAGTTGTCACAGCCCTATATTTTGGTTGCAGATAGTGGCATTGCATCCATGCATCATGTCTAAAGTTATGTGAAATTGAAATGGGGATTGTTCCAAACCCTAGCACCAAAATTAAATCAACTAAGTTCAACTGAAAATTGCATTCAATGAACCCAAAATGACTTCATCAACGTTTGATATTTTTGGCAAGGCTTTGAGTCCAAACCAAAAATGGTAAACATTTTTGTGGAATATTTTGGGCACTGAATTTAAGTCATTATTGTATTTGAATTTGGAATTATATTCATAATATATGGAATATGTTTCAAATAACTTTGAAATGTTTTATGTGCTATTGGAGAAGTCCATCCAGCAACATAAAAATATTCAAAGGGTTTTTGTCACTGTTTCGAAATTGTTCTGAATTTTAAACAGTGGCAGCATGTTAATCAAAAGAAAACAAAACAAAAAGCTAAAAAAGGGACAAAAACCTTACCGTGCAGCCCACCACTATAGTGGCCTACTGGCCGAAGCCAGCCCGGCCCACCAGGGGCAGCACTGTCTTCTTCCTCCTGCCAGGAGGAGAAGCAGCTGCGTGCCCGATGCGCAGGCGAGCCGCGCTGGCTCCTCCCTGCCTGCGTGCCCCCTCTACTACCTGGTCGCCTCCACGCGTGCCACGCACTCCCTCTCGACCCCCTCGCTCTCTCCCTGGACCCCTCCCCCTCCTCTGCTCTCTCCCGCAGCACCACCGAGCGCGTTCGCCGCTGCCGCTCGCCGTAGCCATGGCCACCACCTCTCCTACGTCCCCTGAAGCTGCCCACAAGCTCCGTCTCGTTCCTCTCTTCCTCCTCACCGAGCCTCCCGATGCCGGAAGCCCCTAAAAACGTCGCCTACATCGTCGTGTTCACCGTCGGGCACCAGAGATCGTCGTCGCCGATTCATCGTCCACAGGGCTTCCTCGAGCACGTTGGCCATCCCTACGGCACCGTTGTGAGCCCCCGAGCGTTTTCCCCCTCTCCCTGCAGTCAATCCCCTCCTCTAGCCAGCCTAGCCACCAGACCCGAGAGGACCCGCCGCCGTGGTTCCACACCGGCGTGGCCTGGGCCACCGCAGCTCGCGTCCGCGCGCGCCACCTTGCTCAGAAAGCTCCCAGGAGCCCAGAACTGCCGTCCGCTCGACCTCGCATGCACCGTAGCATCTTAGCCGTCGAGCCCGTACTCCGGCCGCCGCCGCGAGCTCGTTCCCGGCGAGCTCCGGCCACCCCAGCTGCTGCCGCCTGTTGCAATGGATGCACTCGAGTCCTGGCGTTCCATAGCTGCAACCGGCGCTCAAAACCATTCCCCGTAGCGTATTTCTGTGGTGTCTCCGTCGTCGGTTTTGGTCACCGCCGGTGAACTCCGGCGAAGCCGACGTGGCGCCACCATTAGCCACTAATGGCGCTCTAATTAACCCCCACAGCCACTGACCGGTGGGCCCAGCTCCTCTAATGATTTTGGTTAGGTTTAACTAAAGTCACTATTTATGACTGAACCTATGACACGTGGGTCCCAGCGTCAGGTTTGACCTGGGTTGACGTTGTTGACCTGATGACGTCACACTGACGTCAAGCTGACGCAGTAATCATTTTCTGGATTAATAATAATCTAGGAAATTCCAAAAATGTTATAAACTTCTAAAAATCATAGAAAATCAACCGTAACTCCGAATGAAATAAATTATATATGAAAAATGATCAGAAAAATCCAATCTATCCATCTGTACAGTTTTCATGCATGTTTGAGCAAGTTAACCTCACTGTTTAGGATGAAACATGATTAGGACAAATTTGATAATAGATTTGGATTTGGAATTTGATCTAGCTTTGAATTCCACTTGAATTAAAATGACTTTCTGTTGCATTAGCCCAAACACCAACATGTTGCCATGTCATGATCATACATCATATTGTTGCATTGCATTGATTGTGTTCTTCCTTGTTTGTCGGTGTTTGTCCCCTCTCAGTAGACGTGGTTTCGACGATGTGATCGATGACACCGATGAAGAGCTATACTATCTTCAGAAGTGCCAGGCAAGCAAAACCCCCTTGTTCATTCCGATACAATCCCACTCTCTCACTCCTGCTCTCTTTTACTGCATTAGGACAATAACGATTCAACTGTTACATGTTGCGGTAGTTGAACCCCTTTCCTTGCATGACCTGTCATTGCCACAGTAAATAGATGAAACCCACTAGCATGAGTAGGAGTTGTTTGAGCCCTGTTGTGACTACTCATTCGTGCTTGTTTGTCATGCCTGCTACTGCTTAGAGTTGAGTCAGGTCTGATTCATCGGGGATGAATTGGAATGTGGTGAACATGTCCTACCGTTGAGAGCTAAGTGTGTGAACACGATTTGGTAAAGGTAGCGGTGAGAGGCCATGTAGGAGTACATGGTGGGTTGTCTCATTGCATCCGTTCTGAGGAACTGAGTTCTGTGTTTGTGATCCATGAACAGTTAGTACCACACATTGGGTTCCGGTAACTCGACCCCTCTCGATTTATTAATCCACTCAATCTCTGTCCAGGAGTTGCAACTAGTTTCTGGTGTTTGTAGGTAGTGTTAGTAGTCTACCAAGTGGCACCCGGTACAGGTGGGCTTGGGACAGACTAGGCACAGTGGCCCGGTGTACCAAGTGGCACCCGGATGGTGGGCTTGGGAAGCCTGTACACATCATTTGGGGCCGTGAGCGACACCCCGACCGGATCTCCTTGTGGATGGAACCTGAATAGGCAATAAACCTGGACGAGAGACTTGTGTGATTAGTCAGGTCGTGGCCGACTCCCTCACCTGGCTTCCGCTTGAAGGTTGCCGAGATACACGGCGTGTACATGGTGGTAAGTGGCGAGAGCGTGTGTGAAGAAGTACACCCCTGCAGGGTTATCATTATCTATTCGAATAGCCGAATTCCTCGGATATGGAAACTTGGACCCCTTGCATAGTTCATAGACAAGTGAAAGTGGATACTCTAAAATGCGCAAGATAAGCGTGAGTGCTATGGATGGTGTTCTCGTGGGGAGATGGGAGTGGATCCATAGTGGTGTATTGGTATGGTGAATATGTGGACTCGTGTGCGCCACCTCAAAAGAGTTACTTGCAGTCCTAGTTCAGGATAGCCACTGAGTCAAAGCTGGCTTGCTGCAGTTAAACTCCACCACCCCTTTGTTGATACTGATGCATATGTAGATAGTTCTGATATAAGTCTTGTTGGGTACATTTGTACTCACGTTTGCTTATTTTATGTTTTGCAGAGAGACTTCTGTCTCGCTAGTAGTTCCACGTGGACTTCGACGTTTAGCTTGATACCTCAGCTACGATCTTGTGCCCTCGGCGGGATCTGGTAGATAGTCAAGCTTCTCAGCCTTTTTTCATTTGTAGAAGTCTATACTCAGACATGTTAAGCTTCCGCATGTGCTTTGACTTGTATGCTCTGAATGTTGGGTCATGAGACCCATGTTTGTGTTATCTCGCTCTTCAAAGCCTAATGAATAAATACTTGAGTCGTAGAGTTATGTTGTGATGCCATGTTGTATTTACACATATCGAGCATATTGTGTGTATGATTGAAATGCTTGGTATGTGTGGGATCCGACAACCTAGTTGTTCATCCTTGGTAGCCTCTCTTATGGGGAAATGTAGTCTTGTGCTTCCATGAGCCATAGTAGTCCGCTACAGCCCGGTTCATCGGAGTCCTGCTAGCCCAGCACTACTGCTCCGGAACACTTAGACTGGCTGGCATGTGATTCACTTTGTTCATGTGTCTGTCCCTTCGGGGAAATGTCATGCGGTGACATCCGGAGTCCTGCCTAGCCTGCTACAGCCCGGGTTCCTGGAGTCCTATTAGCCCAGTGCTACAGCCTAGATTCGCACGCTGTCGACCGACATGCTCGATGTTGATTCATGTATGCCTGTCCCCGTAAGTTAGTGCCACTTTGGGTTCACGACTAGTCACGTCGGCCCGGGTTCTCTGTCATATGGATGCTAGCGACACTATCATATACGTGAGCCAAAAGACGCAAACGGTCCCAGGCCATGGTAAGGCGACACCCGTGGGAATACCGTGCGTGAGGCCGCAAAGTGATATGAGGTGTTACAGGCTAGATCGGTGTGACTTAGAACTGGGGTCCTGACACAGACAAGGTTTGGCCATTTCAACTGAGCCTTTAGACGTGTTTTCCGACTGTTTGTTGATCCGACTGACTTGCAGTCGGCTCCTTGTTTTGTAGATTTACACGGAGATGTATTCAATGCCCAATGGTGAACAAGCTCTGGAGTAGGACCAAGAGGGCGAGGACAGTGCTGAGGAGAGCGGCGAGTGGGAGTCACCAGCCGACGATGATGAAGATGAGAGCGATGAGTCGGGCGATGAGGAAGTAGCCGACTCACCACCTCGTTCTGAACGTCGATCCAAGCAGTGTCATGATCCCATGGGCAGGCGCGGTAAAACTGTGGCGCCGAGTGCTCCATCTCAAAAACGCGCTCGGTCTCCGACTCCAGAATTGGCTGAGAATGTCACCAAGCAGCCCAAGGTCAATCCTTCGAAGGCTCGGAAGACCTTGCCTAGAATCAAGATGGACGTTCCTGTTGCTTCTGGGTAAATGTTCTTCCTGTATTTTCTTGTTCTGACCGACCTTTTTGTTCTGACCGAGTGGATGATGAACCTTTACAGCCCGACCTCAGCTGCGACTGACATGGACATTGATAAGAATCCGGTCGACGAGGAAACCGACGACGCAGCTACCTCCAAAGCCAATAAGTCTGCCCGATTCGAATTTATTTGGACGACTGGATTGTTTGTCAGCTATCCGTACGACTTTCTCTGTTTATTGCAGTTCCACGGGACGTTGTTGTGCTCCCGGATGATGAAGAAGAAGTACCGCTGAGGGGGAGGAGGAGGAAAGACAAGGAACTGGGCGGGAAAGCGCCTGAGGTCCAGGTTCTTCAGTCGACCATGACGCTTGGGGCGGCAGTCGAGCAATCGACGGATCCGGCTCGAACCAACGTCACCTTCGCTGTCTTGCTGTCGACTGGTTGTCCATCAGGATCAGTTGCTCAGACTTCTGCTGCACCAATACAACTCCACGCTTCAGATCCTGCAGCTGCTTCGACTGCTCTGCCAGCATCGCTTTTTACTGCGTATCAGACTCCGGATGACCCATCGACTGCTGCTAAGGAAGCTCTTCTTCAGTTAAATCTTGTGATGGGGCAAATGGAAGTGGTGCATGAGGCTAGCCAGGTGGCCTTCAACGCCGGAGCTGCTCTGCAAACCAATGTCCAGGTTAGTTGGTCATATTTCTCGTCTGATCACCCACTAGGGTGTGGCTGTTTTGAAATTGTATAAGTCACTTTGGATCGACTCAAGCTGAATCTTTGAACTAGTGGGGGCACTCTGAGTGCACCCACTGGGTGTAATCCCCGAGACCATAGTTGATCGCGGGCGGTCGACTGTGGTCTGAGAATCTGAACTTTCTTTTTTACAACTCGCGCTGGGTGTGTTGGGGAACGTTGCAGAAAACAAAATTTTCCTACTCGTTTCACCAAGATCCATCTAGGAGTTCATCTAGCAACGAGTCATCGGATGCATCTACATACCTTTGTAGATCGCGTGCGGAAGCGTTCAAAGAATGGTGATGATGTAGTCGAACACGATGTGATCCAAATCACCGATGACCAAGCGCCGAACGGACGGCACCTCCGCGATCAACACATGTACGGGATGGGAGACGTCTCCTCCTTCTTGATCCAGCAAGGGGGAAGGAGAGGTTGATGAAGATCCAGCAGCACGACGGCGTGGTGGTGGATGCAGGGCGTCACAGTAGCAGGGCTTCGCCTATACTACGAGAGAGAGACGTAACGGGGAGAGAGGGAGGCGCCAGGGGCTGGTGTATGAAGTCCCTCCTCTCCCCCACTATATATAGGGGTGCTAGGGGGGCGCCGGCCCTAGTAGATGGAATCTACTAGGGGGGCGGCGGCCAAGGGTGGGGGGCTTGCCCCCCAAGCAAGGGGGCGCCCCCTTTAGGGTTTCCCCTCAACCCCAGCCGCATGGGCCCTAGGGGAGTGGCGCCCCAGCCCACTTTGGGCTGGGTTCCCTCCCACTTCAGCCCATGGGGCCCCCCGAGATAGGTGGCCCCACCCGGTGGACCCCCGGGACCCTTCTGGTGGTCCCGGTACAATACCGGTGACCCCGAAACTTGTCCCGATGGCCGAAACAGCACTTCCTATATATAATTCTTTACCTCCGGACCATTCCGGAACTCCTCGTGACGTCCGGGATCTCATCCGGGACTCAGAACAACATTCGGGTTACTGCATATACATATCTTCACAACCCTAGCGTCACCGAACCTTAAGTGTGTAGACCCTACGGGTTCGGGAGACAAGCAGACATGACCGAGACGACTCTCCGGTCAATAACCAACAGCGGGATCTGGATACCCATGTTGGCTCCCGCATGCTCCACGATGATCTCATCGGATGAACCACGATGTCGAGGATTCAATCAACCCCGTATGCAATTCCCTTCGTCAATCGATATGTTACTTACCCGAGATTCGATCGTCGGTATCCCAATACCTCGTTCAATCTCGTTACCGGCAAGTCACTTTACTCGTACCGTAATGCATGATCCCATGACCAGACACTTGGTCACTTTGAGCTCATTATGATGATGCATTACCGAGTGGGCCCAGTGATACCTCTCCATCATACGGAGTGACAAATCCCAGTCTTGATCCATGTCAACCCAACAGACACTTTCGGAGATACCCGTAGTCTACCTTTATAGTCACCCAGTTACGTTGTGACGTTTGGTATACCCAAAGCACTCCTACGGTATCCGGGAGTTACACGATCTCATGGTCTAAGGAAAAGATACTTGACATTGGAAAAACTCTAGCAAACGAACTATGCGATCTTGTGCT
The DNA here is from genome assembly GCF_002162155.2 of Triticum dicoccoides. Lineage (NCBI taxonomy): Eukaryota > Viridiplantae > Streptophyta > Magnoliopsida > Poales > Poaceae > Triticum > Triticum dicoccoides. The sequence continues at coordinate 259,580,013 of NC_041388.1, forward strand.
ATGTTTAGAATTGGGTCTTGTCCATCACATCATTCTCCTAATGATGTGATCTCGTTATCAATGACATCCAATGTCCATAGTCAGGAAACCATGACTATCTGTTGATCAACGAGCTAGTCAACTAGAGGCTTACTAGGGACATGTTGGTGTCTGTTATTCACACATGTATTATGATTTCCGGATAACACAATTATAGCATGAATAGAGACAATTATCATGAATAAGGAAATATAATAATAATGCTTTTATTATTGCCTCTAGGGCATATTTCCAACAATCTCCCACTTGCACTAGAGTCAATAATCTAGTTACATTGTGATGAATCGAACACCCATGGAATTCTGGTGTTGATCATGTTTTGCTCTAGGGAGAGGTTTAGTCAACGGATCTGCTACATTCAGGTCCGTATGTACTTTACAAATATCTATGTCTCCATTTTGAACATTTTCACGAATGGAGTTGAAGCGACGCTTGATGTGCCGTGTCTTCTTGTGAAACATGGGCTCCTTGGCAAGTGCAATAGCTCCAGTGTTGTCACAGAAAAGTTTGATTGGCCCCGACGCATTGGGTATGACTCCTAGGTCGGTGATGAACTCCTTCACCCATATTGCTTCATGTGCTGCCTCCGAGGCTGCCATGTACTCCGCTTCACATGTAGATCCCGCCACGACGCTTTGCTTGCAACTGCACCAGCTTACTGCCCCACCATTCAAAATATATCCGGTTTGTGACTTAGAGTCATCCAGATCTGTGTCGAAGCTAGCGTCGACGTAACCCTTTACGACGAGCTCTTCGTCACCTCCATAAACGAGAAATATTTCCTTAGTCCTTTTCAGGTACTTCAGGATATTCTTGACCGCTGTCCAGTGTTCCTTGCCGGGATTACTTTGGTACCTGCCTACCAAACTTACGGCAAGGTTTACATCAGGTCTGGTACACAGCATGGCATACATAATAGAACCTATGGCTGATGCATAGGGGATGACGCTCATCTCTTCTATATCTTCTGCCGTGGTCGGACATTGAGCTGAGCTCAATTTCATACCTTGTAACACAGGCAAGAACCCCTTCTTAGATTGATCCATATTGAACTTCTTCAATATCTTATCAAGGTATGTGCTTTGTGAAAGACCTATGAGGCGTCTCGATCTATCTCTATAGATTTTGATGCCTAATATATAAGCAGCTTCTCCAAGGTCCTTCATTGAAAAACTCTTATTCAAGTAGGCCTTGATGTTGTCCAAGAGTTCTATATCATTTCCCATCAATAGTATGTCATCTACATATAATATGAGAAATGCTACAGAGCTCCCACTCACTTTCTTGTAAACGTAGGCTTCTCCATAAGTCTGCGTAAACCCAAACGCTTTGATCATCTCATCAAAGCGAATGTTCCAACTCCGAGATGCTTGCACCAGCTCATAAATCGAGCGTTGGAGCTTGCACATCTTGTCAGCATTCTTAGGATCGACAAAACCTTCCGGCTGCATCATATACAATTCTTCCTTAAGGAAACCATTAAGGAATGCCGTTTTGACATCCATTTTCCATATCTCATAATCGTAGAATGCGGCAATTGCTAACATGATTCGGACGGACTTTAGCTTCGCTACCGGTGAGAAGTCTCATCGTAGCCAACCCCTTGAACTTGTCGATAACCCTTAGCGACAAGCCGAGCTTTATAGATGGTCACATTACCATCCGCGTCTGTCTTCTTCTTAAAGATCCATTTATTTTCTATGGCTCGCCGTTCAACGGGCAAGTCAGTCAAAGTCCATACTTCATTTTCATACATGGATCCTATCTCGGATTTCATGGCTTCTAGCCATTTGTCGGAATCCGGGACCGCCATCGCTTCTTCATAGTTCGAAGGTTCACCGTTGTCTAACAACATGATTTCCAAGACAGGGTTGCCGTACCACTCTGGTGCGGAACGTGTCCTTGTGGACCTTCGAATTTCAGTAGGAGCTTGATCAGAAGTATCTTGATCATTATCATTAACTTCCTCTCTAGTCGGTGCAGGCACCTCAGGAACATTTTCTTGAGTTGCGCCATTTTCCGGTTCAAGAGGTAATACTTCATCAAGCTCTACTTTCCTCCCACTTACTTCTTTTGAGAGAAACTCTTTCTCTAGAAAGGACCCATTCTTGGCAACAAAGATCTTGCCTTCGGATCTGAGGTAGAAGGTGTACCCAATAGTTTCTTTTGGGTATCCTATGAAGACGCATTTTTCCGACTTGGGTTCGAGCTTTTCAGGTTGAAGTTTCTTGACATAAGCATCGCATCCCCAAACTTTTAGAAACGACAGCTTAGGTTTCTTCCCAAACCATAATTCATACGGTGTCGTCTCAATGGATTTCGACGGAGCCCTATTTAAAGTGAATGCAGCAGTCTCTAAAGCATAGCCCCAAAAAGATAGCGGTAAATCGGTAAGAGACATCATAGATCGCACCATATCTAATAGAGTGCGATTACGACGTTCGGACACACCGTTACGCTGAGGTGTTCCAGGCGGCGTGAGTTGTGAAACTATTCCACATTTTCTTAAGTGTGTGCCAAACTCGTGACTCAAGTATTCTCCTCCACGATCTGATCGTAGAAACTTGATTTCACGTTGATTTTCAACCTCACTCTGGAATTCCTTGAACTTTTCAAAGGTTTCAGACTTGTGTTTCATTAAGTAGATATACCCATATCTACTTAAATCATCAGTGAGCGTGAGAACATAACGATAGCCACCGCGAGCCTCAACACTCATTGGACTGCATACATCAGTATGTATGATTTCCAATAAGTTGGTTGCTCGCTCCATTGTTCCTGAGAACGGAGTCTTGGTCATCTTACCCATGAGGCATGGTTCGCACGTGTCAAATGATTCATAATCAAGAGACTCTAAAAGTCCATCTGCATGGAGCTTCTTCATGCGTTTGACACCTATGTGACCAAGGCGGCAGTGCCACAAGTATGTGGGACTATCATTATCAACTTTACATCTTTTGGTACTCACATTATGAACATGTGTAGTATTACGTTCGAGATTCACAAAGAATAAACCATTCACCATAGGAGCATGACCATAAAACATATCTCTCATATAAATAGAACAACCATTATTCTCGGATTTAAATGAGTAGCCATCTCGAATTAAACGAGATCTCGATACAATGTTCATGCTCAAAGCTGGCACTAAATAACAATTATTAAGGTTTAAAACTAATCCCGAAGGTCGATATAGAGGCAGCGTGCCGACGGCGATCACATTGACCTTGGAACCATTCCCGACGCGCATCGTCACCTCGTCCTTTGCCAGTTTCCGCTTAATCAGCAGCCCCTGCTTTGAGTTACAAATGTGAGCAACTGCACCGGTATCAAATACCCAGGAGCTACTACGGACACTAGTAAGGTACACATCAATTACATGTATATCACATATACCTTTTGTTTTGCCGGCCTTCTTGTCTGCTAAGTATTTAGGGCAGTTCCGCTTCCAGTGACCGCTTCCCTTGCAATAAAAGCACTTAGTCTCGGGCTTGGGTCCATTCTTTGGCTTCTTCCCGGCAGCTTGCTTGCCGGGCGCGGCAACCTCCTTGCCGTCCTTCTTGAAGTTCTTTTTACCCTTGCCTTTCTTGAACTTAGTGGTTTTATTGACCATCAACACTTGATGTTCCTTCTTGACTTCTACCTCCGCTGATTTCAGCATTGAGAACAACTCAGGAATGGTCTTTTGCATCCCCTGCATGTTGAAGTTCATCACAAAGCTCTTGTAGCTTGGTGGAAGCGACTGGAGGATTCTGTCAATGACCGCATCATCCGGGAGATTAACTCCCAGCTGAGACAAGCGATTATGTAACCCAGACATAGTGAGTATGTGCTCACTGACAGAACTATTTTCCTCCATCTTACAGCTGAAGAACTTATCGGAGACTTCATATCTCTCGATCCGGGCATGAGCTTGAAAAACCATTTTCAGCTCTTCGAACATCTCATATGCTCCATGTCTCTCAAAACGCTTTTGGAGCCCCAGCTCTAAGCTGTAAAGCATGCCGCACTGAACAAGGGAGTAGTCGTCAACACGTGTCTGCCAAGCGTTCATAACGTCTTGGTTCTGTGGGACGGGAGCTTCACCTAGCGGTGCTTGTAGGACATAATCTTTCTTGGCAGCTATGAGGATGATCCTCAGGTTCCGGACCCAGTCCGTATAGTTGCTGCCATCGTCTTTCAGCTTGGTTTTCTCTAGGAATGCGTTGAAGTTGAGGACTACGTGGGCCATTTGATCTACAAGACATATTGTAAAATATTTTAGACTAAGTTCATGATAATTAAGTTCATCTAATCAAATTATTAATGAACTCCCACTTAGATTAGACATCCCTCTAGTCATCTAAGTATTACATGATCCGAGTTAACTAGGCCGTGTCCGATCATCACGTGAGATGGACTAGTCAACATCGGTGAACATCTTCATGTTGATCGTATCTTCTATACGACTCATGCTCGACCTTTCGGTCTTCTGTGTTCCGAGGCCATGTCTGTACATGCTAGGCTCGTCAAGTCAACCTAAGTGTTTGCATGTGTAAATCTGTCTTACACCCGTTGTATGTGAACGTCTGAATAAAACACCCGATCATCACGTGGTGTTTTGAAACAACGAACTGTCGCAACGGTGCACTGTTAGGGGGAACACTTCTTGAAATTATTATGAGGGATCATCTTATTTACTACCGTCGTTCTAAGTAAACAAGATGCAAAACATGATAAACATCACATGCAATCAAATAATAAACGTGACATGATATGGCCAATATCACATAGCTCCTTTGATCTCCATCTTGGGGCTCCATGATCATCTTGTCACCGGCTTGACACCATGATCTCCATCATCATGATCTCCATCATCGTGTCTCCATGAAGTTGCTCGCCAACTATTACTTCTACTACTATGGCTAACGCGTTTAGCAATAAAGTAAAGTAATTTACATGGCGTTTCTCAATGACACGCGGGTCATATAAAAGAATAAAGACAACTCCTATGGCTCCTGCCGGTTGTCATACTCATCGACATGCAAGTCGTGATTTCTATTACAATAGCATGAACATCTCATACATCACATATAGATCATTCATCATTCATCACAACTTTGGCCATATCATATCACAAACCACTTGCTGCAAAAACAAGTTAGACGTCCTCTAATTGTTGTTGCAAGTTTTACGTGGCTGAATTAGGGTTCTAGCAAGAACGACTTCTTACCTACGTTAAAGCCACAACGTGATTTGTCAACTTCTATTTACCCTTCATAAGGACCCTGTTCATCGAATCCGCTCCAACTAAAGTGGGAGAGACAGACACCTGCCAGCCACCTTATGCAACTAGTGCATGTTAGTCGGTGGAACCGGTCTCACGTAAGCGTACGTGTAAGGTTGGTCCGGGCCGCTTCATCCCACAATGCCGCTGAAGCAAGAAAAGACTAGTAGCGGCAAGAAAGTTGATAGATCTACGCCCACAACAAATTGTGTTCTACTCGCGCAAGAAGAACTACGCATAGACCTAGCTCATGATGCCACTGTTGGGGAACGTTGCAGAAAACAAAAAAATTCCTACTCGTTTCACCAAGATCCATCTAGGAGTTCATCTAGCAACGAGTCATCAGATGCATCTACATACCTTTGTAGATCGCGTGCGGAAGCGTTCAAAGAACGGTGATGATGTAGTCGAACACGACGTGATCCAAATCACCGATGACCAAGCGCCGAACGGACGGCACCTCCGCGATCAACACACGTACGGGACGGGAGACGTCTCCTCCTTTTTGATCCAGCAAGGGGGAAGGAGAGGTTGATGAAGATCCAGCAGCACGACGGCGTGGTGGTGGATGCAGGGCGTCACAGTAGCAGGGCTTCGCCTATACTACGAGAGAGAGACGTAACGGGGAGAGAGGGAGGCGCCAGGGGCTGGTGTATGAAGTCCCTCCTCTCCCCCACTATATATAGGGGTGCTAGGGGGGGCGCCGGCCCTAGTAGATGGAATCTACTGGGGGGCGGCGGCCAAGGGTGGGGGGCTTGCCCCCCAAGCAAGGGGGCGCCCCCTTTAGGGTTTCCCCTCAACCCCAGCCGCATGGGCCCTAGGGGAGTGGCGCCCCAGCCCACTTTGGGCTGGGTTCCCTCCCACTTCAGCCCATGGGGCCCCCCGGGATAGGTGGCCCCACCCGGTGGACCCCCGGGACCCTTTTGGTGGTCCCAGTACAATACCGGTGACCCCGAAACTTGTCCCGATGGCCGAAACAGCACTTCCTATATATAATTCTTTACCTCCGGACCATTCCGGAACTCCTCGTGACGTCCGGGATCTCATCCGGGACTCCGAACAACATTCGGGTTACTGCATATACATATCTTCACAACCCTAGCGTCACCGAACCTTAAGTGTGTAGACCCTACGGGTTCGAGAGACAAGCAGACATGACCGAGACGACTCTCCGGTCAATAACCAACAGCGGGATCTGGATACCCATGTTGGCTCCTGCATGCTCCACGATGATCTCATCGGATGAACCACGATGTCGAGGATTCAATCAACCCCGTATGCAATTCCCTTCGTCAATCGATATGTTACTTACCCGAGATTCGATCGTCGGTATCCCAATACCTCGTTCAATCTCGTTACCGGCAAGTCACTTTACTCGTACCGTAATGCATGATCCCGTGACCAGACACTTGGTCACTTTGAGCTCATTATGATGATGCATTACCGAGTGGGCCCAGTGATACCTCTCCGTCATACGGAGTGACAAATCCCAGTCTTGATCCATGTCAACCCAACAGACACTTTCGGAGATACCCGTAGTCTACCTTTATAGTCACCCAGTTACGTTGTGACGTTTGGTATACCCAAAGCACTCCTACGGTATCCGGGAGTTACACGATCTCATGGTCTAAGGAAAAGATACTTGACATTGGAAAAACTCTAGCAAACGAACTATGCGATCTTGTGCTATGTTTAGAATTGGGTCTTGTCCATCACATCATTCTCCTAATGATGTGATCTCGTTATCAATGACATCCAATGTCCATAGTCAGGAAACCATGACTATCTGTTGATCAACGAGCTAGTCAACTAGAGCCTTACTAGGGACATGTTGGTGTCTGTTATTCACACGTATTACGATTTCCGGATAACACAATTATAGCATGAATAAAGACAATTATCATGAATAAGGAAATATAATAATAATGCTTTTATTATTGCCTCTAGGGCATATTTCCAACAGGGCGGACCATGCCGAGTGGAAAGAAAACCAGTGGGGGCACGCTAAGTGCACCCACTGGGTGTAGTCCCCGAGACCATAGTTGACCGCGGGCAGTCGACTGTGGTCTGAGAATCTAAACCTCTTTTTTTATGGTAGTCTTGGAGTAGTTGTCACAGTGATGTCTTTCATTTCAGTCGACTGACAAGTCTTATGTGTTGGCCGCAGAAATCTTGTGATCTTTGTGCTCAACTCTCTACACTGAACCAGCAACAAATCAGCCTCAACCTTGATCTGGAATTGGCCAAAAAGAATCTCAAGACTGTTCGCGATGAAGTAGCTGCCATGGGAGGTAACTGATCATGAACTGTTTATCTTACTGTTGCTGGCACTTTTCCTTTCCGTTTTTTTTAACCGAGTGACTCCACTCGAGCAGATGTACGTAGTGAAAACCGTCAACTCCAAGCCCGTCTGAAGAATGTTATTTCTTTAGAGAAAATGAAGCAGGCTTTGGAGAAGAAGGATCTGGATCTTGCTGCTGCACAGAAGGAAGCGCGAGAGAAAACTGCGCTTGCCGTCAAGAAGCTTGCTTTGGTCGACAAGCTAGAAGAAGAGAATACCAAACTGAAGACTGATGTTTCTGATGCCAATCGGGAGGTTGAGCGACTGAAGAAGGACAAGGACAAGCTGAGTGACGAGCTTGGGAGCCTCAGAGTTAAGAAGGGCGAGTTGGAGTCTTATCTGGGCCAGCTTGCTGCAAAGCTGGTCTTAAACCTTGAAGGTACTGATGGTTGACTGACTTTGTTTCTGTCGACTGTCAAGTCTAATTATATCGTCGACTCACCATTCACTCGACTGTGCAGAGTTTTGTCTAGACTTTGAAGCGGAAACTGGGCGGGTCAAGACGGGTCTTGACCCCATAAACTGTCCAGTCAAGGATGATGTTGCGATGAATGTGCTGCGGTTGGAATCTCGCATGGACAGCGTGGTTACTTATCCTGCCCGCCTGAAAGCGGCGATGACTCGGGTTGATGCTAAACTCTGGCCTCAGGCGGAACTGTCCCAAGATCTTGAGTCCCTGATGGCTCGACTGAATCAAATCCCCGACCGAGTGCAAGAATGGAAGAAGTCATCCGCTCGTTGTGGCGCTGATGTTGCGTTGTCCCTGGTCCGAGTGCCCTGCAAAGACGTCAAAGAAGACAAGCTGGCGGAACTCAAGGTTGCTAACACCAAGAGACACACTTTCCAGTCCTTCATGGACACTTTCCTTGAAGCCACCACTCGTATTGCAGACAACATAGACCTTGACAGTTTCTGCGACCCAGCCAGTCCTTCTCCTGACGCGAGACCGAAAAACATTATGCTCCACCTTTATTTGCCTCGGAATGCCGAGTGATTATGTAACCGCTAAACTCCTTCGGGCTTGATGCTCGAATACTTTTGATCTGTTGCCTGGAACTTTTAGGATCTATCTGAACTTGGTTTATTTCTGGATATGCTTGTATTTGCCTTCGCGTGGAATTTGCTCTTTGAGATGTAACCCTGAAGTGAAGACTTCAATCGACCTGCGCCTCGTCGTCCCTGTGGACAGGGATGGAGCGCACGTTGTATTTGTGGCGTAGCTCCAAAGGAGAAGGTTGCAGTCGACCTGCACCTCATCGTCCTTGCGGATGGTGATGGAGCGCACATTGTATTTGTGGCATAGCTCGAAGAAGAAGGTCGCGGTCGACCTGCACCTCGTCGCCCTTGCAGATAGGGATGGAGCGTACGTTATACTTGTGGCGCAGCTCCTAAGGAGAAGGTTGTAGTCGACCTGCACCTCG
>NC_041388.1:259589294-259590023 GCF_002162155.2 Triticum dicoccoides
GAAGAAGGTCGCGGTCGACCTGCACCTCATCGCCCTTGCAGATAGGGATGGAGCGTACGTTGTATTTGTGGCGTAGCTCGGAGAAGAAGGTCGCGGTCGACCTGCACCTCGTCGCCCTTGCAGATAGGGATGGAGCGTACGTTGTACTTGTGGCGCAGCTCCTAATGAGAAGGTTGTAGTCGACCTGCACCTCGTCGTCCTTGCGGATGGGGATGGAGCGCACGTTGTATTTGTGGCGCGGCTCCAAAGCAGAAGGTTGTAGTCGACCTGCACCTCGTCGTCCTTGCGGATGGTGATGGAGCGCATGTTGTATTTGTGGTGCTGTTCCGAAGGAGAAGGTCCTGGTCGACCTGCACCTCGTCATCCTTGCGGATAAGGACAGACTTTAAACCTTAGGCAAGTACCGGACTATAGCTAAGCCCCCGAGTGAGAGGGTTGCTCACCACTCGATAGGATTTTTTAAACTTAGGTGAGTACTGGACTGCAGCTAAGCCCCCGAGTGGAAGGGTTGCTCACCACTCGGTACGATCTTGCAAACTTAGGCGAGTACTGGACTGCAGCTAAGCCCCCGAGTGGGAGGCTTGCTCACCACTCGGTAGGATTTTTTAAACTTAGGCGAGTACTGGACTGCAGCTAAGCCCCCGAGTGGGAGTGTTGCTCACCACTCGGTAGGATTTTACAAACTTAGGCGAGTACTGGACTGCAGCTAAGCCCCCGAGTGGAAGGGTT
>NC_041388.1:259590421-259623421 GCF_002162155.2 Triticum dicoccoides
CACCACTCGGTAGGGTTTTACAAACTTAGGCGAGTACTGGACTACAGCTAAGCCACTGAGTGGGAGGCTTGCTCACCACTTGGTAGGATTTTTAAACTTAGGCGAGTACTGGACTGTAGCTAAGCCTCCGAGTGGGAGGCTTGCTCACCACTCGGTAGGATTTTACAAACTTAGGCGAGTACTGGACTGCAGCTAAGGCCCTGAGTGGGAGGCTTGCTCACCACTTGGTAGGATTTTTAAACTTAGGCGAGTACTGAACTGCAGCTAAGCCCCCGAGTGGGAGGGTTGCTCACCACTCGGTAGGATTTTTTAAACTTAGGCGAAACAGATTCGCGGCTAAGCCTCCGAGTGGGAGGCTTGCTCACCACTCGGTAGGATTTTCTTTTAAACTTAGGCGAAGTGGATTCGTAGCTAAGTCACCCACTGGGGGATTTCAGATGTAAATAAAAGCAACAACGATCGTTTATGAGGACTGTAAAGCTCTTGTCTTTGATAAGCAAATTACAAAGGTATTTCTTATTACATTTTATTCGAATGAGTACTTAAGTGTAAAAGGGGCGGAGCAACTCCGCATTCCAAGCCCGTGGCTCGTCCTTCTTATGCTCGACATTGTAAAGGTGGTATGCTCCGTTGTGGAGCACTCTGGTGACAATGAAGGGGCCTTCCCAAGCAGGAGCGAGCTTGTGTGGTTTCTGCTGATCCACTCGAAGAACCAAGTCTCCCTCTTGAAAGGCTCGACCTTTCACATTTCTGGCGTGGAATCGATGCAAGTCTTGCTGATAAATGGTCGACCGGATCAAGGCCATCTCTCTTTCCTCCTCTAAGAGGTCGACTGTGTCCTGCCGAGCTTGTTCTGCTTCATCTTCAGAGAAGAGCTCGACTCGTGGTGCATTATGAAGCAAGTCACTCGGTAGAACAGCTTCAGCTCCATAGACCAAGAAGAATGGAGTTCGGCCAGTCGACCGATTGGGAGTTGTCCTCAATCCCCAAAGAACTGATGGAAGTTCATCAACCCATGCGCCCGCTGCATGCTTGAGGTCTCGCATCAGTCGGGGTTTCAATCCTTTCAGAATCAGGCCATTTGCTCTCTTTGCTTCTCCATTCGACTGGGGATGGGCGGCTGAAGCATAGTTGACTCATCTGCCTTGGAAGGCGCAGAAGGCTTTGAACTCATCTGAATCGAAGTTCGATCCATTGTCAGTGATGATGCTGTGTGGAACTTCGTATCTGAACGTCAATTCTCTGATGAAGCTGACATCAGTACTAGCTTCCAGATTCTTGATAGGCTTGGCTTCAATCCACTTGGTGAACTTGTAGACTGCTACAAGCACGTGAGTGAAGCCGCTTCTGCCAATCCTCAGCGGTCCAACCATATCTAATCTCCAAACAGCAAAGGGCCAGGTGAGTGGAATGGTCTTTAGGGCTAACGCAGGTTTGTGGGACATATTGGAGTAAAACTGGCAGCCTTCACATCTGTCGACTATATCCTTCGCCTTTTTATTTGCTCGTGGCCAATAAAATCCAGCTCGGTATGCTTTAGCCACAATGGTCCTAGAGGACGCATGGTGGCCACAGGTCCCCGAGTGGATGTCGTTGAGGATCGCTATACCTTCTTCTGGGGTTATGCATTTCTGGCTGACTCCGGTTACACTTTCCCTGAACAGTTGTCCTCTTATCACAGTAAAGGATTTGGATCGACGGACGATCTGTCGAGCCTCTTCTTCATCCTCTGGGAGTTCCTTCCTAAGGATATACGCAATGTACGGCACTGTCCAGTCAGGAATAATAACCAAAATATCCATGATTAGGTCGACCACGATTGGAATCTCGACTTCAGTCGGATCGGTGGCACTTTTTGGCTGTGGGGGCTCTTCAGTGAAGGGATCTTCTTGAACTGAAGGTGCCTGAATATGCTCCAGGAACACATTACTGGGAATGGCTTCTCTCTTGGAGCCTATCTTTGCTAAATCATCGGCTGCTTGATTTTTCAGTCGGGGTATATGATGGAGCTCTAACCCCTCAAACTTCTTTTCCAACTTCCTCACCGCGTTGCAGTAGCCAGTCATGGCTGGTCTTCTGACGTCCCACTCCTTCATCACTTGATTGACTACCAAATCTGAGTCGCCATAGACCATGAGGTGACAGACGCCGAGTGAGATGGCCATACGTAACCCATATAAGAGTGCTTCATATTCTGCTTCGTTATTGGAGGAATCAAAGTGAATCTGGAGGACATATCTAAGCTTGTCTCCTCGGGGGGATACCAGTACTACCCCAGCACCGGAACCATTCAGCATCTTGGAACCATCAAAGAACATGGTCTAGTGCTCCGAGTGAACTTGAGTCGGCAGTTGTTGTTCGATCCACTCGGCGAGGAAATCCGCTATTGCTTGGGACTTGATAGCTTTCTTTGCCTCGAACTTGATATCTAAGGGAAGGAGTTCAATCACCCACTGAGGGAGTCCTGGATTAGGGGGTGTCCGGATACCCGGATTATACCTTCGGCCGGACTCCTGGACTATGAAGATACAAGATTGAAGACTTCGTCCCGTGTCCGGAAGGGACTTTCCTTGGCATGGAAGGCAAGCTTGGCGATACGGATATGTAGATCTCCTACCATTGTAACCGACTCTATGCAACCCTAGCCCTCTCCGGTGTCTATATAAACCGGAGGGTTTTAGTCCGTAGGACAAACAACAATCATACCATAGGCTAGCTTCTAGGGTTTAGCCTCCTTGATCTCGTGGTAGATCTACTCTTGTACTACCCATATCATCAATATTAATCAAGCAGGAGTAGGGTTTTACCTCCATCGAGAGGGCCCGAACCTGGGTAAAAACATCGTGTCCCTTGTCTCCTATTACCATCCGCCTAGACACAGAGTTCGGGGCCCCCTACCCGAGATCCGCTGGTTTTGACACCGACATTGGTGCTTTCATTGAGAGTTCCTCTGTGTCGTCACTTTTAGGCCCGATGGCTTCTCCGATCATCAACAGCGATGCGATCCAGGGTGAGACCTTTCTCCCCGGACAGATCTTCGTATTCGGCGGCTTTGCACTGCGGGCCAATTCGCTTGGTCATCTGGAGCAGATCGAAAGCTACGCCCCTGGCCATCAGGTCAGATTTGGAAGTTTGAGCTACACGGCCAACCTCCGCGGAGACTTGATCTTCGACGGATTTGAGCCACAGTCGAGCGCACCGCACTGTCACGATGGGCATGATCTAGCTCTACCGCCGAACAGTGCCCTGGAGGCCGCACCCGCATCAGCTCCGACCCTTAATTCGGAGCCAACTGCGCCAATCGAGGATGGGTAGTTGGACACTGCCTCGGGGGCTGCAATCTCTACGATGATCGAGCCGAACACCAGCCCTATTCTCTGCGAAGCCCGTGACTCCAAGGAGCCGGACTCCTCTTCAGACTCAGAGCCCTCCGCTCCCCTACCGATTGAACCCGATTGGGCGCCGATCATGGAGTTCACCGTTGCGGACATCTTTCAGCACTCGCCCTTCGGCGATATTCTGAATTCACTAAAGTCTCTCTCTTTCTCAGGAGAGCCCTGGCCAGACTATGGTCAGCAAGGTTGGGATGCGGATGATGAAGAAATTCAAAGCCCACCCACCACCCACTTCGTAGCCACTGTCGATGATTTAACCGACATGCTCGACTTCGACTCCGAAGACATCGACGGTATGGACGCCGATGCAGGAGACGATCAAGAACCAGCGCCTATAGGGCACTAGAAAGTCACCTCGTCATATGATATATACATGGTGGACACCCCAAAAGAAGGCAATGGCGATGGAACAGCGGAGGATGACCCCTCCAAGAAGCAGCCTAAGCGCCGGCGTCAGCGGCGCCACTCTAAATCCCGCCAAAGCAAAAATGGTGACTCCGGCACGGGAGATAATAACACCCCGGACAGTGCCGAAGACAACCACCTCCAGCAAGATTCAGCACAGGAGGATGGAGAAGCCAGCCCTCATGAGAGAGCGGCAGACAGACAGGTCGAGGACGATAATTATATGCCTCCCTCCGAAGACGAGGCAAGCCTCGACGACGACGAATTTGTCGTGCCGGAGGATCCCGTCGAACAAGAGCGTTTCAAACGCAGGCTTATGGCCACAGTGAGCAGCCTCAAGAAAAAATAGCAACAGCTTAGAGCTGATCAAGATTTGCTAGCCGACAGATGGACTGAAGTCCTTGCGGCCGAAGAGTATGAACTCGAACGCCCCTCCAAGAGCTACCCAAAGCGCAGGTTGCTACCCCGATTAGAGGAGGAAGCACCTAAACCTACATCACCAGCGCATGATGCGACCGACCGGCCACCCCGTGGCCGCGACAAAGAGGCCTCTTGGCCCTCCACTCAAGCCGCACCCCGGCGCCACTCAAAAAATACCAAGGCACGGGAAAATGCACCAGACCTGCGAGATATATTGGAGGACAAGGCAAGGCAAACAAGATCGATCTACGGATTGTGTGGGCGCCCCACAACACGAGACGGTAATCGTCACTCCGGATACAGTAAATCCGGCCGGGCCGAACACAGTAGACAAAGCTCGTTTGAGCTGCGTCGTGATATAGCCCAATACAGAGGCGCCGCACACCCACTATGCTTCACAGATGAAGTGATGTATCATCAAATCCCCGAGGGTTTCAAACCCATGAACATCGAATCATACGATGGCACAACAGATCCTGCGGTATGGATCGAGGACTATCTCCTTCATATCCACATGGCCCGCGGTGATGACCTACATGCCATCAAATACCTCCCACTCAAGCTTAAAGGACCAGCTCGGCATTGGCTTAACAGCTTGCCAACAGAATCAATTGGTTGTTGGGAGGACCTGGAAACTGCATTCCTCGACAATTTCCAGGGCACTTATGTGCGACCACCAGACGCCGATGACCTTAGCCACATAATTCAGCAGCCAGAGGAATCGGCCAGACAATTCTGGACACGGTTCCTAACCAAGAAAAATCAAATCGTCGACTGTCCAGACGCAGAGGCCCTAGCAGCCTTCAAGCATAACATCCGCGATGAGTGGCTTGCACGGCACCTAGGACAGGAAAAGCCGAAATCTATGGCAGCTCTCACGACACTTATGACCCGCTTTTGCACGGGAGAAGACAGCTGGCTAGCTCGTAGCAATAACATGACCAAGAGCCCTGGTAATTCGGATACCAAGGACAGCAGTGGCAGGTCGTGTCGCAACAAGCAAAAGCGCCGCATTAACGGCGACAATGCTGAGGATACGGCAGTTAATGCCGGATTCAGAGGCTCTAAACCCGGTCAGCAGAAAAAGCCATTCAAAAGAAATACTCCGGGCCCGTCCAGTTTGGACCGAATACTCAACCGCTCATGCCAGATACATGGCACCCCCGAAAAACCAGCCAATCACACCAACAGGGATTGTTGGGTGTTCAAGCAGGTAGGCAAGTTAAATGCCGAAAGCAGAGACAAGGGGCTGCATAGCGATGACGAGGAGGAGCCCCGGCCGCCGAACAATAGTGGACAGAAAGGTTTTCCCCCACAAGTGCGGACGGTGAACATGATATACGCAACCCACGTCCCCAAGAGGGAGCGGAAGCATGCGCTAAGGGACGTATATGCGATGGAGCCAGTCGCCCCGAAGTTCAACCCATGGTCTTCCTGCCCGATCACTTTTGATTGAAGGGACCACCCCACTAGCATCCGTCATGGCGGATTCACCGCATTGGTTCTAGACCCAATTATTGACGGATTTCACCTCACTAGAGTCCTTATGGACGGCGGCAGCAGCCTGAACCTGCTTTACCAGGATACAGTGCGGAAAATGGGCATCGATCCCTCGAGGATTAAACCCACTAAAACGACCTTTAAAGGCGTCATACCAGGTGTAGAGGCCAACTGTACAGGCTCAGTTACACTTGAATTGGTCTTCGGATCTCCGGATAATTTCCAAAGCGAGGAGTTAATCTTCGACATAGTCCCGTTCCGCAGTGGCTATCACGCACTGCTCGGGCGAACCGCATTTGCCAAGTTCAATGCGGTGCCGCACTATGCATACCTCAAGCTCAAGATGTCAGGCCCTCGAGGAGTCATCACGGTCAATGGAAACACCGAACGCTCTCTCCGAATGGAGGAGCATGCGGCGGCTATCGCAGCAGAAGTACAAAGCAGCCTCTCAAGGCAATTCTCCAGTCCGGCCATTAAACGTTTGGACACTGTCAAGCGCGCCCGGAGTAACCTACAACAAGACCGCCTGGCACGTTCCGAGCAAGCGTAGCAATGCGGCCCCAACCCTAGCCCTCGCGAACTGGCGAAACCAGTATTGCGCGTACATAACTACGCTTTGGAAATACCATGGGCAAAGGGAGAGGGGCACCACCACGGCACGCCCGAAACACGGCTTAAACCGCACTAGGGGCTGCCGACTTCTTCATTTTCTCTTACTTTCAGGACTCCACTCTTCAGAAGGCCTGTCAAGCAGTACAATTGTCGCACAAACGATACAACAACCAGGGGAGCAGAAAGCTACGCCACACTATGGAACTCTAAGGTGGTCTCTATAACGAGTAGTATACCTGTTTCACATACCATTCCGCAGCTCGCCCCTGGAAAGGACATGTTAAATAGTCCCATCTTTTGCTTATCACACTATTTGTATCATTCTGCTTTGATCGTAGCCTTTTTAAATAAACAATGCATAGCTTCCGTCTATTATTGCATTACTCTTTTTTACGAATATATGTTCATTAATGATATGTTGCACCCGTACACTTTGGTACGGCCAATACGCCAGGGGCTTAAGTACCCCACAATACGGTGTGAGAAGTCCGAACACTTTCAAGTGTGGCACCCCGAACTTATAGCATTATATGCATCGGCTCCGAATCATGTCTTGGGTCAATAGTTGGGTTTGCCCAGCTCCTATGTTTTGGTACCTTACGTTCTATTATATCGGCTAAGGTAGCACTAGGAGAACTACTGCGATTGTGCCCCAGTTGAGCTGGCCTAAGCACCTCAGTAGAGAAAGCTAAAACTGACCGTCATGATGAGGTGAGAGCTGGTCGCTGTTCAAGAGGTTTTCGAGTCCCTAAAGACTTATGCCGCTTAGAGCGAGGAGTCGGCTTTGTCCGGCCTAGAGGCGTGGATAGCACCCCGAACTCGGTCTTTCGAACACTAGGGGCTTTGCCGAAATTTAAAATTATAGAATTTTATGGCTAAGTGAGAGTGTTCAAGCATTATAGTCTGATTGCCTTGTTCGTTGTGTTGAGCGCCTCCCTCGAAGGACCCAAGAATGGGAAAAAGAGCGCTCATGTTTATCCCGAACACCCCAACACTCGTGGCATGGGGGCAGAAGCCGATGACTCGTCATCTCTCAAATTTGATAAACGGCCGCACAGAAGGTAATATTTTAAATTCAAAAGCGTTGCTTAGCGCATATGAACAAGTTTTCAGCGTACAGGATCACAAATGCGAGTTTACTCAAGAATTACATCTTTGGAGCATTCATCCGCTATAACGCGGGCACCCTTCAGGACGCCCTCATAATACGCTTCCGGGACGCGATGCTCCTTGCCCGGCGGCGGCCCGTCCTTCACCAGCTTCTCCGCATCCATCTTGCCCCAGTGCACTTTAGCACGGGCAAGCGCCCTACGGGCACCTTCGATGCAGATGGAGCGCTTGATTACTTCAAGCCGTGGACAGGCATCCACCAGCCGCCTCACCAGCCCGAGGTAGCTCCCAGGCAGAGCCTCTCCAGGCCAAAGCCGAACTATGAGGCCCTTTATGGCCTGTTCGGCCACCTTGTGGAGCTCGACCATTTGCTTCAGCTGGTCGCTCAAAGGCACCAGGTGTCCGGCCTCAGCATACTGAGACCAGAACACCTTCTCTGTCGAGCTCCCCTCCTCGGCTCGGTAGTAGGCGGCGGCATCAGACGCACTGCGGGGCAAATCTGCGAATGCTCCTAGAGAGCTCCGGGCTCGGGTAAGTAACAAGTAATTCACTTTCACGTGCTTGCTTTGCATAATGAATGCCTTACCCGCCGCTATATTCTTCATCGCTTCAATTTCTTGGAGGGCTTTCTGGGCTTCGACCTTGGCAGACTTCGCGCTTTCGAGGGCTGCCGCAAGCTAGGACGCTTGCGTCTTTGAGTCAAGCTCCAAACTCTCGTGTTTTTTCATGAGAGCCTGGAGCTCTTTCTGCACCTCCTCCACCCGCGCCTCCTGCTTCCCTCTCTCTGTGCGCTCCGTGGCCGCTCTGTTTTCAGCCTCGGACAGCACTTTCTTAAGGGTTGCCACCTCGGTCGTGGCCCCTATAATAGCACGTTGATCCTGTCATTTTTTGCAACCACATCTTCTCTATATACTTGCACAAGGTATTACTTACCTTCCTTCTCCTCGAGTTGCCTCTTGGCATGGCCGAGTTCGTTCTCGGACCGCATGAGGTTTTGCTTCAGCGTATCCACCTCCGCAATTAGTGCGGCAGAGGCCAGCAGTGAAGCCTGCATATGCATATTGACTTGATTATGTTAGACTCCCACGAATGTTATTAGATCCTCTATTCGGCTTTTCTTTCCGAACACCGAACAGAGCATCAGGGGCAACTGTCTATGCGGTAATATTTTTACATATTCTTTACTTACCTCAAAGCCTATTAGAAGGCTGGCACAGGCTTCAGTCAGTCCGCTCTTGGCGGACTGAACCTTCTGGATCACCGCACTCATAATAGTGCGGTGCTCCTCGTCGATGGAGGCGCCGTTAAGCACCTCCAGCAAATTGTCTGGTGCCCCCGGTTGGACGGAGGTCACCGGCTCGGTAGGCTTGCTCCTCTTGGAAGGAGGCTGCCTACCGGAGTTCGGAACCGTTGAAGGTTCTGGCGCGGTGTCCGGCTCAAGGCCGGACTCGGAGCCCTTTGGGGTTTTATCCGCTTTGCGCCTGGAGTCCGGGAGGTCACCTTGCGGCGCCTCTAGGACCACGTCCTCCTGGCTTGGAACCTGTTGGGACAGCACCTCGGCGTCGTCCGAATGGTGGGGGGAGGTGGCGGGCGGAAGTGAATTCACGTCCGACGAATCCAGGGAGCCGCTAGACGACTCGTCGAGCCCGGCCTCGGGCGGACTACATAGTCATATTCGCCGTAAGGAGGAGCTGTGCAAGAAAGGAACACTATGAATTGCTCTGGTGTCCGAATATTTACAATCTCGCCAGGGGCTTGGCCCTGTGCGGCCACTCCTCTTCGCCATCGTCGACGTTGGTGGAGTAGTCTGGAGGAAGGGTCTTCCCCTTCTTGGACCCTTCGGCCTCCCCAGTTGGGGCGGCCTTCCTTTTCTTCCCTCCCCCCGCTGGAGGGGGGAGGTCTCTTCTTCCTCCTCCTCGTCTTCATGGGAGGAGTGCGTCTTGGAGTCGTTGGATGATGAATCCGACACCTCCTGGCACTGGGCACTCTTTCGAGTCCCCGTGGCCTTCTTCTTGGCCTTCTTCTCCGGCACCATATAGGGTGCTGGAACCAGCAGCTTCGCCAAGCGAGCGTCCGCTGGGCCTTCGGGCAAAGGAGCCAGATAGTTGATCTGTTCGGTCGTCTCCTGCCAATCCTGTCAAAGGTAAGGGAGCTTAGATCCCGCATCGAGTCAAACTATGGAAAACTAATACCCTGTAAAAGGTAAAAACAGCTTACCGCACTAGCGTGACGCTGCGTGCTGAATCCGTGATCCTCGGTAGCGGATGCGGGGGCCTTGGCGTCCTTGAAAAGCACCTTCCAGGCATCTTCGTATGTCGTGTCAAAGAGCCTGCTCAGAGTTCGGTGCTGCGCCGGGTCGAACTCCCACAGGTTGAAAGCCCGTTGTTGACACGGGAGGATCCGGCGGATGAGCATAACCTGGACTACGTTGACAAGTTTGAGCTTCTTGTCCACCAGGGTTTGGACGCATGTTTGGAGTCCGGTCAGCTCTCCTTTTTTACCCCACGATAGGCCCGTCTCTTTCCAGGAGGTGAGCCGCGTAGGGGGTCCGGATCGGAACTCGGGGGCTGCGACCCATTCAGGGTCGCGTGGCTCGGTGATGTAAAACCACCCCGATTGCCACCCCTTTAGGGTCTCCACGAAGGAGCCCTCGAGCCATAGGACGTTGGGCATCTTTCCCACCATGGCGCCTCCGCACTCCGCCTGGGTGTCGTGCACCACCTTTGGCTTGACATTGAAAGTCTTGAGCCATAGGCCGAAATGGGGGCGGATGCAGAGGAAAGCCTAGCACACGATGATAAACGCCGAGATGTTGAGGACAAAGTTCGGGGCCAGATCATGGAAATCCAGGCCATAATAGAACATGGGCCCTCGGACAAATGGGTGGAGAGGGAAGCCCAGTCCGCGGAGGAAATGGGGGAGGAACACCACCCTCTCATGGGGCCTAGGGGTGGGGATGAGCTGCCCCTCTTCGGGAAGCCGGTGCGCAATGTCGTTAGACAAGTATCCGGCCTTCCTCAGTTTTTTGATGTGTCCCTCTGTGATGGAGGAGACCATCCACTTGCCTCCCGCTCCGGACATGGCTGGAGAAGGTTGAGGTGGGGTGTGCGGACTTGGGCGCTGGAGCTCGAGTGCACGGAAATGGATAGGCAAAGGAGGAAGAAGGCGTGGATGAAAAGGTGGATCCTTATCCCCTTATACGGGCGGACGTGACTATGCGTCCCCACCAGCCTGGTAAAACTCGCTTATCTCCCAAGCGCCATAATCAATGGCACGGTTGGGTTACCCACGCCCGTATTGATGAGAATCCCGGAATAAGGGGACACGATCTCTGCTTTGACAAGACGTGCCAAGGAAACCGCCTCGCTAAACGCGCTGAGGTGGGACAGTAAAACGATTCGAATAAAGACTTGGCCGTGGTGTGATGTCACGCTATGGAATACGTCAGCAGATTAGATTTGTGTAAATATTATTCTCTTTATGGCAATATGTGGAAACTTATTTTGCAGAGCCGTACACTACCTTTGTGTTCAAAATCTTCTATGAAGTACTTGGAGGAGGAACCCGCCTTGCAATGCAGAAGACAATCTGCGCGCCGGACTCGTCGTCATTGAAGCCTGGTTCAGGGGCTACTGAGGGAGTCCTGGATTAGGGGGTGTCCGGATAGCCGAACTATACCTTCGGCCGGACTCCTGGACTATGAAGATACAAGATTGAAGACTTCGTCCCGTGTCCGGAAGGGACTTTCCTTGGCGTGGAAGGCAAGCTTGGCGGTACGGATATGTAGATCTCCTACCCTTGTAACTGACTTTGTGTAACCCTAGCCCTCTCCGGTGTCTATATAAACCAGAGGGTTTTAGTCCGTAGGACGAACAACAATCATACCATAGGCTAGCTTCTAGGGTTTAGCCTCCTTGATCTCATGGTAGATCTACTCTTGTACTACCCATATCATCAATATTAATCAAGCAGGAGTAGGGTTTTACCTCCATCGAGAGGGCCCGAACCTGGGTAAAAACATCATGTCCCTTGTCTCATGTTACCATCCGCCTAGACGCATAGTTCGGGACACCCTACCCGAGATCCTCCGGTTTTGACACCGACACCCACTTTGCCACTCGACCAATTGCATCTCTGTTGTTCAGAATCTCTGATAATGGAGCGTCGCTGACAACTGTAATGGAGTGGTCAGAAAAGTAATGTGCAACCTTCTTCGTGGTCATATAAATCCCATAAACAAGCTTCTGATAATGTGGATATCTTTGCTTTGATGGAGCCAAAACTTCAGAGACATAGTATACTGGGCGCTGAACTTTGTAAGCCTTTCCTTCTTCTTCCCGCTCGACGGTAAGTACTGTACTGATGACTTGTCCAGTGGCTGCAATGTAAAGCAGTAAAGGCTCTCTGCTGATTGGAGCAGCAAGCACCGGCTAGGTGGAAAGCGGGGCTTTAAGCTCTGCAAATGATGCATCAGCTTTAGGAGTCCACTCGAACTTATCTGACTTCTTCATCAGTCGGTAAATAGGCAGTGCCTTTTCACCGAGGCGAGAAATGAATCGACTTAGGGCGGCCAAACAACCAGTAAGCTTCTGGACATCATGCACATGCACAGGGCATTTCATCCGGAGTATGGCACCCACTTTCTCTGGGTTAGCATCGATCCCTCTTTCGGAAACGAGAAAACCGAGTAATTTTCCGCCTGGAACTCCAAACGTGCACTTTGATGGATTAAGCTTGATATCATACCTTCTGAGGTTGGCAAAGGTTTTAGCAAGGTCAGCCAGTAGGTCGGAACCTTTACGTGACTTGACCACAATGCCATCCATGTATTCTTCCACATTCCGACTGATCTGAGTGAGTAAACACTTCTGAATCATCCGCATGAATGTGGCTTCAGCGTTCTTCAAGCCGAATGGCATAGTGACATAACCGAAGCACCCAAATGGGGTGATGAAAGTTGTTTTTATCTCATCGGGTCCATACAAACGGATATGGTGATACCCGTAATAAGCGTCCAAAAAGGACAAACGCTCACACCCTGCAGTCGAGTCGACTATTTGGTCGATGCGAGGGAGAGGAAAGTGATCTTTCGGGCATGCCCGATTGATATGTTTGAAGTCAATGCACATGCGAAGTGAGTCGTCCTTCTTTGGGACCATGACAACATTAGCTAACCACTCGGAGTGGTAATCTCTCGGATAAACTCAACTGCTAGAAGCCGAGCCACTTCTTCACCGATTGCTTTTCTCTTCTGTACGGCGGACCGTCGAAGATGTTCTTTGACTGGTTTCACTTTTTGGTTTGACTCGCAAACGATGCTCAGCCAGTCCCCTGGGAACACCTGGCATGTCAGAAGGTTTCCATGCAAAGATGTCCCAGTTCTCACGGAGGAACTGGATGAGCGCTTCTTCCTATTTGGAATCGAGTGTTGTTGAAATGTGAGTCAGAGCAGCATTGGGATCCGTTGGGTGAATATGAATCGGCTTCGTTTCACCAGACGACTGGAATGCTGAATCTGTGGCAGGCTTCTTAGCTCGCAACAAATCACTCAGATCTGCATTTTTTTGATACTCCTGCAACTCCACTACTGCCATCTGTGCATCGGCGATCTTTGAGCCCTTCTGGAAGCACTCTTATGCCTTCTTTCGATTGCCAGTGATAGTGATCACCCCTTTAGGACCATGCATCTTCAATTTGAGGTACACGTAACATGGCCGAGCCATAAAACGTGCATAAGCTGGCCTGCCCAGAATAGCATGATAAGCACTCTGGAAATCCACAACTTCAAATATCAACTTTTCTTTGCGGTAATTCTTGGAATCACCGAAAACTACATCAAGGGCGATCTGGCCAAGTGACGCAGCCTTCTTGCCAGGAATAACTCCATGGAAACTCATATTGCTTTCAATGAGTCTGGACATCGGAATGCCCATTCCTTTCAACGTCTCTGCATATAGTATATTCAGACCACTACCACCATCCATCAGAACCTTAGTCAATCAAGTGCCTTCGACTACTGGGTCGACCACCAGCGCTTGCCTCCTAGGGGTGGCTATGTGCGCTGGGTGATCGGATTGGTCGAATGTAATGACAGTCTGAGACCGCTTCAAATAATTGGGTGTCACCAGAGTGACCATGTTCACTTCTCTGTTGATGACTTTCAGTCGACTCTTACTCTCAACATCAGCGAAAATCATCAGAGCGGAATTGACGTGGGGGTAACCATCATCGTCCTCTTCCTCATCCTCAACTTTGTCTGCTTCCTTCTCCTTTTCCTTGGGTTGTTTCTCTCGGAATTGCTGGATTAGGAGTCGACACTGTCGAGTGGTATGCTTCGGGTAAATGAAATTACCCTCTTCATCTTTCTTGGTGTGAATGTGGCATGGTAAATCTAGCACATCATTTCCATCTTAATCTTTTACTTTCTTGGGGTTCCACGGTCCTTTGGGTTTCCCTTTGAACTTTCCTTGAGTCATGGCTAAGGCTTCTCCAGGAGCAGCTGGCTCGGCTTTGCACTTCTGCTTCCGACTGGAGTTCCCTCCTCCGGTTTCGTGGGCGAATGTTTTGTGCTTGCCACTCCGGAGTCAGGTCTTCCTCTTCGCCATTGGCGTATTTGGTGGCAATCTCCATCATCTGAGTCAGAGTCATATCTCCTGTCCGACCGAATTTCAGATTCAATTCCCGATACTTAACGCCTTCTTTGAAGGCACAAATTGCTTGGTGATCTGACACATTCTCCATTGTATGGTGTAACATGATCCATCTCTGGATATAATCTCTCAGAGTTTCATTCGGTTTTTGAATGCAACACTGTAATTCTGTCAGCCTGCTGGCCGTTTGCAAGTACCTTCAAATGTTCTGACAAATACTCGGGCAAGATCTTCCCAAGTATAAATACTACCGGGGGCTAACTAATTCAGCCACGCTCTGGCCGAGCCCTCTAACATCAAAGGGAGATGCTTCATGGCAACTTCATCGTTGCCACCACCAATCTGTACAGCCACTGGGTAATCCTCAAGCCAAGTGTCAGGCTTGGACTCACCAGTGAACTTACTGACTCCAGTCGCCAACCTAAAGTTGGGAGGAATCACCGCAGCCCTGATGGCTCTGCTGAAGCACTATGGACCTGAGACATGCACTCTGCTGCTAGTTGGAAAATCTCTGTCGTGGCCTTCTCTGTGAGCTCTGTTTCTGTCGACCAGACCCTGAACGAGAATAGATCTCGCATCAAAGCCCGGTTCCCTGGGGTCGATTGGAATCCTTCGCCCACCAATGTGAGGACGTCTGTCATCATGCTGCCGAGGCACGTATGACCCACTCCTTGGGGGAGGCGTGGGCACTCGACGACGATCATTGTGATCGAGTCGGTGATCATACTGCTCGCGGTTTCTGTACTGATCTCGCCGGTCCTCACGTCCCTCACGCCTCGGGGGTGATCTTGGGCTATGAGCCGACTGGACTGTGTCTGCAACCACGGATCTGCTATGGATCCTATTCCGCGACTGAGATACTGTTGTATTCTGCTCTCCCGCTGCTCGGAGCAAAGCCCGGATCTGCACCAAACCTCGACCAGCTTCTAACTGGGAAGGTTGAATTGACTCCGCTATTCGGGCGGCAGCTGCGAGATTTTGGATCGGAGTTCGGTATACCTGAGTCAGAGGCGGAAAAAGTTGGCGTCGTTTGGACTCGGGGATATGCTGCCGAGCACGCTCGTCTAGTGCACGCTGGAGGTTCTCCAGTGGAGTGCGCTCAGCCAAGTTGGCCAGGCGCGCCTCCTCCAAGGCCTGGGCCTCAGGGGTTTCTCCAACGATAGGAGTGTGAAGCGCATCCATGTTCCGGCGGCGAAGTTCTTCCCTCCGCTGCGAAGAGAGGGGTTCGGGTGGTACTCTTCGTGAACACGCGACGGATCTCCGCCCCCATCGCCTCCGTCTTCACGGGTGAAGCCAGGAGGACTGCGTGGTCCATTGAAATCAAAACTTCCGCTGCAGGGTCGCTGTTGTCGCACTCGGATGCGGTCTCTACGGAGCCAGTCGATAGGTCGAACGGGCCGTAGAGAGTTTCGTCGGGCTCGATTGCCGCGACTTGGGGGGTGGCCGACTGGCGAGCCACCGCATGCCTCACCCATCGCTGAAGCCTTGATCGACCGGAACGTTTGCTCCGGCGGGCTGCAGGGAGGGAGGTCAGCACAGGAGCCGACCAATACTGAGTCGACGACTGCTGTAGGAGGACGCCATGGACGCACGCGTGAAAGTGCGTTGCCCCGCGGACGGGGAGCGCCTCGACGTCAAGTGGCGCTTCTTGGAGCCAAGCGGAGTCGTCGGCGACGAATACGAGCGTGCCGAGATGGATCTCGCGGCCCTCGGCCATACTTCCGCCTGAAACCATGTTGATGGGGATTGAAAAAATCGCAACTTCTCCAACAAGTCGCTAAGACACCTGGCCCACGGTGGGCGCCAATTGTCGTGGTTCTAAGTCTGACAGTAGAATGGGGGTAGGGATGTAGAGGCAAGATCCTAGCTATGGAGGAGTTGTACACGCGAGTTTTACGAGTTCAGGCCCTTCTCGGAGGAAGTAACAGCCCTACGTCTTGGAGTCCGGAGGCGGTCGACTGGATTATATGCGTGTGAGTTACAAGGGGTGCGAACCCTTGTCCTAGAGGAGGGTGGCTTATATAGAGTGCGCCAAGACCCCAGCTCCCCTCCGTTACACAGGGTTCAATGTTCATAAAGAGAGAGCGTTACAGGTAACGTCTGTGATAAAGTGCTACAAATGATCATTAAATATACGAGTAAATGTCCGACCGTTGTTGTGCAGAATGACTTTAGGTCTTCTTATACGTCGAGTGGTCTTTTATATGGTTGAGTGGTTGAATAGTCGAGTGACTCAAAGAAGAAGTAGTCTCCGAGTGAATGGTAGGTCGAGTGGATTGCACTCGACGCCTTTATTGGGTCCATCTTGTTTACTCTTGAACTTCTTTGCTTCTGAGACAAGGACCTTAGGTAGGACATATAGGTCAGGCCTATTACCCTACCCCAGGTCTATGTCGTCATCATCTATGGCTAGGAAACTTAACCATCTTTGATGAACGAGCTAGTCAAGTAGAGGCATACTAGGGACACTCTGTTTGTCTATGTATCCACACATGTACTAAGTTTCCGCTTAATACAATTCTAGCATGAATAATTGTTGGAAATATGCCCTAGAGGCAATAATAAATTGATTATTATTATATTTCCTTGTTCATGATAATCGTTTATTATCCATGCTAGAATTGTATTGATAGGAAACTCAGATACATGTGTGGATACATAGACAACACCATGTCCCTAGTAAGCCTCTAGTTGACTGGCTCGTTGATCAATAGATGGTTACGGTTTCCTGACCATGGACATTGGATGTCGTTGATGATGGGATCACATCATTAGGAGAATGATGTGATGGACAAGACCCAATCCTAAGCATAGCACAAGATCGTGTAGTTCGCATGCTAAAGCTTTTCTAATGTCAAGTATCATTTCCTTAGACCATGAGATTGTGCAACTCCCGGATACCGTAGGAATACTTTGGGTGTGCCAAACGTCACAACATAACTGGGTGGCTATAAAGGTACACTACAGGTATCTCCGAAAGTGTCTGTTGGGTTGGCACGAATCGAGACTGGGATTTGTCACTCCGTGTAAACGGAGAGGTATCTCTGGGCCCACTCGGTAGGACATCATCATAATGTGCACAATGTGATCAAGGAGTTGATCATGGGATGATGTGTTACGGGACGAGTAAAGAGACTTGCCGGTAACGAGATTGAACAAGGTATTGGGATACCGACGATCGAATCTCGGGCAAGTATCGTACCGCTAGACAAAGGGAATTGTATACGGGATTGATCGAATCCTCGACATCGTGGTTCATCCGATGAGATCATCGTGGAACATGTGGGAACCAACATGGGTATCCAGATCCCGCTGTTGGTTATTGACCGGAGAACGTCTCGGTCATGTCTACATGGTTCCCGAACCCGTAGGGTCTACACACTTAAGGTTCGATGACGCTAGGGTTATAGGGAATAGATATACGTGGTTACCGAATGTTGTTCGGAGTCCCGGATGAGATCCCGGACGTCACGAGGAGTTCCGGAATGGTCCAGAGGTAAATATTTATATATGGGAAGTCCTGTTTTGGTCGCCGGAAAAGTTTCAGGGTTTATCGGTAACGTACCGGGACCACCGGGAGGGTCCCGGGGGTCCACCAAGTGGGGCCACCGGCCCCGGAGGGCTGCATGGGCCAAGTGTGGAGGGTACCAGCCCCAGGTGGGCTGGTGCGCCCCCCCCCCCCTCCACCAAGGCCCAAGGCTCAAGGGAGAGTGGAAGGGGGCAAACCCTAGGCTCAAATGGGCCTAAGGCCCACCTAGTGGTGCGCCCCCCTCTCTCCCCCCTTGGCCGCCTCCCCTAGATGGGATCTAGGCTGGCCGCCACCCCTAGGGGTGGAAACCTAGGTGGGGGTGCAGCCCCTCCCCTCCCCCTATATATACTTGAGGTTTGGGCTGCCCAATACACATGAGTTCCTCTCCTTCTTGGCGCAGCCCTACCCCTCTCCCTCCTCGTCTCTTGCGATGCTTGGCGAAGCCCTGCTGGAGTACCACACTCCTCCACCACCACCACGCCTTTGTGCTGCTGCTGGATGGAGTCTTCCTCAACCTCTCCCTCTCTCCTTGCTGGATCAAGGCATGGGAGACGTCACCAGGCTGTACGTGTGTTGAACACGGAGGTGCCGTCCGTTCGGCACTAGGATCATCGGTGATTTGGATCACGACGAGTACGACTCCATCAACCCCGTTCTGTTGAACGCTTCCGTGTAGCAATCTACAAGGGTATGTAGATGCACTCTCCTTCCCCTCGTTGCTGGTTTCTCCATAGATAGATCTTGGTGACACGTAGGAAATTTTTTTGAATTTCTACTACGTTCCCCAACAGTGGCATCATGAGCTAGGTCTATTGCGTAGATTCTATGCACGAGTAGAACACAAAGTAGTTGTGGGCGTTGATTTTGTTCAATATGCTTACCGTTACTAGTCCAATCTTGTTTCGACGGTATTGTGGGATGAAGCGGCCCGGACCGACCTTACACGTACTCTTACGTGAGACTGGTTCCACCGACTGACATGCACTAGTTGCATAAGGTGGCTAGCGGGTGTCTGTCTCTCCCACTTTAGTCGGAACGGGGTCGATGAAAAGGGTCCTTATGAAGGGTAAATAGCAATTGGCATATCACGTTGTGGTTTTGCATAGGTAAGAAACGTTCTTGCTAGAAACCCATAGCAGCCACGTAAAACATGCAAACAACAATTAGAGGACGTCTAACTTGTTTTTGCAGGGTATGCCATGTGATGTGATATGGCCAAAAGGATGTGATGAATGATATATGTGATGTATGAGATTGATCATGTTCTTGTAATAGGAATCACGACTTGCATGTCGATGAGTATGACAACCAGCATGAGCCATAGGAGTTGTCTTTATTTATTGTATGACCTGTGTGTCATTGAACAACGCCATGTAATTACTTTACTTTATTGCTAACCGGTAGCCATAGTAGTAGAAGTAATAGTTGGCGAGCAACTTCATGGAGACACGATGATGGAGATCATGGTGTCATGCCGGTGACAAGATGATCATGGAGCCCCAAGATGGAGATCAAAGGAGCTATATGATATTGGCCATATCATGTCACTATTATTTGATTGCATGTGATGTTTATCATGTTTTTGCATCTTGTTTACTCAGAACGACGGTAGTAAATAAGATGATCCCTCATAATAATTTCAAGAAAGTGTTCCCCCTAACTGTGCACCGTTGTGACAGTTCGTTGTTTCGAAGCACCACGTGATGATCGGGTGTGATAGATTCTAACGTTCACATACAACGGGTGTAAGACAGATTTACACACGCGAAACACTTAGGTTGACTTGACGAGCCTAGCATGTACAGACATGGCCTCGGAACACAAGAGACCGAAAGGTCGAGCATGAGTCGTATGATAGATACAATCAACATGAAGATGTTCACCAATGATGACTAGTCCGTCTCACGTGATGATCGGACACGGCCTAGTTGACTCGGATCATGTAATCACTTAGATGACTAGAGGGATGTCTATCTGAGTGGGAGTTCATAAGATGAACTTAATTATCCTGAACATAGCCAAAAGGTCTTCGCAAATTATGTCGTGGCTCGCGCTTTAGTTCTACTGTTTAGATATGTTCCTAGAGAAAATTTAATTGAAAGTTGATAGTAGCAATTATGCGGACTAGGTCCGTAAACTGAGGATTGTCCTCATTGCTTCATAGAAGGCTTATGTCCTTAATGCACCGCTCAGTGTGCTGAACCTCGAACGTTGTCTGTGGATGTTGCGAACATCTGACATACACATTTTGATAACTACGTGATAGTTCAGTTAAACAGCTTAGAGTTGAGGCATCGAAGACGTTTTGAAACGTCGTGAAACATATGAGATGTTTCGAGGGCTGAAATTGGGATTTCAGGCTCGTGCCCACGTCAAGAGGTATAAGACCTCCGACGATTTTCTTAGCC
The DNA here is from genome assembly GCF_002162155.2 of Triticum dicoccoides. NCBI lineage: Eukaryota > Viridiplantae > Streptophyta > Magnoliopsida > Poales > Poaceae > Triticum > Triticum dicoccoides. The sequence continues at coordinate 259,610,451 of NC_041388.1, forward strand.
CACAAACTAAGGGAGAAAAGCTCAATTGTTGAACTTGTGCTCAGATTGTCTGAGTACAACAATCACTTGAATCAAGTGGGAGTTGATCTTCCAGATGAAATAGTGATGGTTCTCCGAAGTCATTACCACCAAGCTGCTAGAGCTTCGTGATGAACTATAATATATCAGGGACATATATGATGATCCTTGAGATATACGCGATGTTTGACACCACAAAAGTAGAAATCAAGAAGGAGCATCAATTGTTGATGGTTGGTGAAACCACTAGTTTCGAGAAGGGCAAGGGCAAGAAGGGATACTTCATGAAACGGCAAATCAGCTGCTGTTGTAATGAAGAAACCCAAAGTTGAACCCAAACCCGAGACTAAGTGCTTCTGTAATAAGGGGAACAACCACTGGAGCAGAATTACCCTAGATACTTGGTAGATGAGAAGGCTGGCAAGGTCGGTAGAAGTATATTGGATATACATTGTGTTAATGTGTACTTTACTAGTACTCCTAGTAGCACCAGGGTATTAGATACCGGTTCGGTTACTAAGTGTTAGTAACTCGAAATAAAAGCTACGGAATAAACGGAGACTGGCTAAAAGGTGAGATGACGATATGTGTTGGAAGTATTTCCAAGGTTGATCAAATATCGTACGCTCCCTCTACCATCAAGATTGGTGTTTTCGTTGAGCACAGACATGATTGGATTATGTCTATCGCAATATGGTTATTCATTTAAGGAGAATAATGGTTACTCTGTTTATTTGAATAATACCTTCAATGGTCTTGCACCTAAAATGAATGGTTTATTGAATCTTGATCGTAGTGATACACATGTTCATGCCAAAAGATATAAGATAGTAATGATAGTACCACCTACTTGTGGCACTGCCACGTAAGTCATATTGGTATAAAACGCATGAAGAAGCTCCATGTTGATGGATCTTTGGGCTCACTCGTTTTTGAAAAGTTTGAGACATGCGAACCATGTCTATTGGTGTATATGCATGAAGAAACTCCATGCAAATGGACCGTTTGGACTCACTTGATTTTTGAATCACTTGAGACATGCAAATCATACCACATGGGCAACATGACTGAAAGCCTCGTTTTCAGTAAAATGGAACTTGTTGGAAATAATACATTTTGATGTGTGCAGTCCAATGAGTGCTGAGGCGTGTAGTGAATATCATTATGTTCTTGCTTCATAGATGATTTGAGTAGATGTTGAGTATATTTACTTGATGAATCACGAGTCTGAATTATTGAAAGGTTCAAGTAATTTCAGGGTGAAGATGAGAGATCGTCGTGACAAGAGGATAAAATGTCTATGATATGATCATAGAGATGAATATCTGAATTACGAGTTTGGCACAGAATTAAGACATTGTGGAAATTTTTTCACAACTAATACAGCCTGGAACACCATAGTGTGATGGTGTGTCTGAACATCATAACTGCACCCTATTGGATATGATGCATACCATGATGTCTCTTATCGAATTACCACAATAGTTTATGGGTTAGGCATTAGAGACAACCACATTCACTTTAAATAGGGCATCACGTAATTCCGATGAGATGACACCGTATGAACTATGGTTTAGAAAAACCTAAGCTGTCATTTCTTAAAAGTTTGGGGCTGCGACGCTTATGTGAAAAAGTTTCAGGCTGATAAGCTCGAACCCAAAGCAGATAAATGCATCTTCATAGGACACCCAAAACAGTTGGGTATACCTCCTGTCTCAGATCCGAAAGCAATAAGGGATTGTTTCTAGAATCGGGTCCTTTCTCGAGGAAAAGTTTCTCTCAAAAGAATTGAGTGGGAGGATGGTGGAGACTTGATGAGGTTATTGAACCGTCTCTTCAACTAGTGCGTGGCAGGGCACAGGAAGTTGTTCCTATGGCACCTACACCAATTGAAGTGGAAGCTTATGATAGTGATCATGAAACTTCAGATCAAGTCACTAACAAACCTCGTGGGATGACAAGGATGCATACTACTTCAGAGTGGTACGTAATCCTGTCTTGGAAGTCATGTTGCTAGACAACAATGAACCTACGAGCTATGGAGAAGCGATGGTGGGCCCGGATTCCGATAAATGGCTCGAGGCCATAAAATCCGAGAGAGGATCCATGTATGAAAACAAAGTGTAGACTTTGGCAGAACGGCTCGATGGTCGTAAGGCTGTTGAGTACAGATGGATTTTAAAAGGAAGACGGACTATGATGGTAAGTATCACCATTAAGAAAGCTCGACTTGTCGTTAAGATTTTTTCCGACAAGTTCAAGGAGTTGACTATGATGAGACTTTCTCACTCGTAGCGATGCTAAGAGTCTGTTGGCATTATATTAGCGATTACTGCATTATTTATGAAATCTTGCAGATAGGATGTCAAAACATTGTTTCCTCGACGATTTTCTTGAGGAAAGGTTGTATGTGATACAACCGAAAGGTTTTGTCAATCCTGAAAGATACTAATAAGTATGCAAAGCTCCAGCAATCCTTCTAAGGACTGGAGTAAGCATCTCGGAGTTGGAATGTATGCTTTGATGAGATGATCAAAGATTTTGGGTGTATACAAAGTTTATGAGAAACTTGTATTTCCAAAGAAGTGAGTGGGAGCACTATAGAATTTCTGATGAATATATGTTGTATTTCCAAAGAAGTGAGTGGGAGCACTATAGAATTTCTGATGAATATATGTTGTTGACATATTGTTGATCAGAAATGATGTAGAATTTCTGGAAAGCATATAGGGTTATTTGGAAAGTGTTTTTCAATGGAAAGCCTGGATTAAGCTACTTGAACATTGAGCATCAAGATCTATAAGGATAGATCAAAATGGTTAATGGTACTTTCAAATGAGCACATACCTTGACATGATCTTGAAGGTGTTCAAGATGGATCGGTCAAAGAAGGAGTTCTTGCCTGAGTTGTAAGGTATGAAGTTAAGACTTAAAGCTCGACCACGGCAGAAGAAAGAGAAAGGACGAATGTCGTCCCCTATGCTTTTGTCATAGGCTCTATATGGTATGCCATGCTGAGTACCGCACCTGATGTGTGCCTTGCCACATGTCTGGCAAGAGGGTACAAAGGTGATCCAGGAGTGGATCACTAGATAGCGGTCAAAATTGTCCTTGGAGTAATAAGGACATGTTTCTCGGTTATGGAGGTGATAAAGAGTTCGACATAAAGGGTTACATCGATGCAGGCTTTAACACCTATCCGAATGACTCTGAGTAGCAAACCGGATACGTATAGTGGAGCAACCATTTGGAATAGCTCCAAGTGGAGCGTGGAAGCAGCATTTATAATATGACCTAGAGATTTGCGAAGTACATACGGATCTGAATGTTGCGGACCCGTTGACTAAAACCTCTCTCACAAGCAAAACATGATCAAACCCAGAACTCATTGAGTCTTAATCACATGATGATGTGAACTAGTTTAGTGACACTAGTAAACTCTTTGGATGTTGGTCACATGGCGATGTGACCTATGAGTGTTAATCACATGGCGATGTGAACTAGATTATTGACTCTAGTGCAAGTGGGAGACTATTGGAAATATGCCCTAGAGGCAATAATAAATTGATTATTATTATATTTCCTTGTTCATGATAATCGTTTATTATCCATGCTTGAATTGTATTGATAGGAAACTCAGATACATGTGTGGATACATAGACAACACCATGCCCCTAGTAAGCCTCTAGTTGACTGGCTCGTTGATCAATAGATGGTTACGGTTTCCTGACCATGGACATTGGATGTCGTTGATGACGGGATCACATCATTAGGAGAATGATGTGATGGACAAGACCCAATCCTAAGCATAGCACAAGATCGTGTAGTTCGCATGCTAAAGCTTTTCTAATGTCAAGTATCATTTCCTTAGACCATGAGATTGTGCAACTCCCGGATACCATAGAAATACTTTGGGTGTGCCAAACGTCACAACGTAACTGGGTGGCTATAAAGGTACACTACAGGTATCTCCGAAAGTGTCTGTTGGGTTGGCACGAATCGAGACTGGGATTTGTCACTCCGTGTAAACGGAGAGGTATCTCTGGGCCCACTCGGTAGGACAACATCATAATGTGCACAATGTGATCAAGGAGTTGATCACGGGATGATGTGTTACGGAACGAGTAAAGAGACTTGCTGGTAACGAGATTGAACAAGGTATCGGGATACCGACGATCGAATCTCGGGCAAGTATCGTACCGCTAGACAAAGGGAATTGTATACGGGATTGATCGAATCCTCGACATCGTGGGTCATCCAATGAGATCATCGTGGAACATGTGGGAACCAACATGGGTATCCAGATCCCGCTGTTGGTTATTGACCGGAGAACGTCTCGGTCATGTCTACATGGTTCCCGAACCCGTAGGGTCTACACACTTAAGGTTCGATGACGCTAGGGTTATAAGGAATAGATATACGTGGTTACCGAATGTTGTTCGGAGTCCCGGATGAGATCCCGGACGTCACAAGGAGTTCCGGAATGGTCCGAAGGTAAAGATTTATATATGGGAAGTCCTGTTTTGGTCGCCGGAAAAGTTTCGGGGTTTATTGGTAACGTACCGGGACCACCGGGAGGGTCCCGGGGGTCCACCAAGTGGGGCCACCGGCCCCGAAGGGCTGCATGGGCCAAGTGTGGGAGGGGACCAGCCCCAGGTGGGCTGGTGCGCCCCCCCACCAAGGCCCAAGGCTCAAGGGAGAGTGGAAGGGGGCAAACCCTAGGCTCAGATGGGCCTAAGGCCCACCTAGTGGTGCGCCCCCCTCTCTTCCCCCTTGGCCGCCTCCCCTAGATGGGATCTAGGCTGGCCGCCATCCCTAGGGGTGGAAACCTAGGTGGGGGCGCAGCCCCTCCCCTCCCTCTATATATACTTGAGGTTTGGGCTGCCCAATACACATGAGTTCCTCTCCTTCTTGGCGCAGCCCTACCCCTCTCCCTCCTCGTCTCTTGCGATGCTTGGCAAAGCCCTGCTGGAGTTCCACGCTCCTCCACCACCACCATGCCGTTGTGCTGCTGCTGGATGGAGTCTTCCTCAACCTCTCCCTCTCTTCTTGCTGGATCAAGGCATGGGAGACGTCACCGGGTTGTACGTGTGTTGAACACGGAGGTGCCGTCCGTTCGGCACTAGGATCATCGGTGATTTGGATCACGACGAGTACGACTCCATCAACCCCGTTCTCTTGAACGCTTCCGCGTAGCGATCTACAAGGGTATGTAGATGCACTCTCCTTCCCCTCGTTACTGGTTTCTTCATAGATAGATCTTGGTGACACGTAGGATTTTTTTTGAATTTTTGCTACGTTCCCCGCCAATAATAAACATTTATCATGATATAAGGAAATATAAATAACAACTTTATTATTGCATCTAGGGCATATTTTCTTCACTTTGGGCCTAAGGGAAGGCATTGTGGAGTAGCAATTAGATGACAAGTTGCTAGAGTGACAGAAGCTTAAACCCTAGTTTATGCACTATTCCGTAAAGGGCTGATTTGGATCCATATGTTTCATGCTATGATTAGATTTATCTTAATTCTTCTTTTGTAGTTGCGGATGCTTGCAAGAGGGGTTAATCATAAGTGTGAGACTTGTTTTAGTAAGAACAACACCCAAGCACCGGTCCACCCACATATCAAATTATCAAAGTAAAGAACGTGAATCAAATAAACATGATGAAAGTGACTAGATGAAATTATCGTGTGTCCTCAAGAGCGCTTTGGTTATTATAAGGGATCATTCCGGCCTGTCCTTTGCTACAAAGAGGATTGGACTACCTTGTTGCACCTTTGTTACCGTTACTATTTATTGCTTGTTACAAATTACCTTGCTATCAAACTACTTTACTGATAATTTCAGTGCTTGCAGAAAATACCTTGTTGAAAACTGCTTGTCATTTTCCTTCTGCTCCTCGTTGAGTTCGACACTCTTACTTATGGAAAGGACTATGATTTATCCTCTATACTTATGGGTCATCAGATAGCTATATTGTTGAGTTTAATTATGATCCTACATGTAACTATCATGAGAGAGGCAAATATGGTTATAAAAACTTTCACGTTACTCAATTGCCTCTCTTGATGTTCAAATTGTTACTGTTTCGCCTTTCTTCGTTGCATATCCTTGTTTGCATATGCTAAATATTGCTTATTTTGCTAATTTGTTTAAATATGAAATGCCCATGCACAGGGAGTGGTTAAACTTAAATGTGTTAGTTACATGCTATACGATGTTTTCTTTGTGCTACAATTCTTATCATTTATGCGAGCATCATTAAAATTCCAGCTTATCTTAATGGCTATAAAGAAAGAGCTTGTTAAGAGACAACCAATAGTTATCATTTTGTTTTAGTGTGTCTACATGATTATTGCTACCGTAGTAATTATGTTTATATCTTCTCTTTTAATTTTTGTGACAAGTAAAGCCTTTAGGGTGATTTGGATGCTTATTTATTTGATTATGTGTAAAAATAGAAACTTTTGCATCCAGTATATGAATTTTCCATTATGTACTGGAACGTGATTAATTGCTGAATTTTTTAGACATACTGCTATGCAAATTGTCTATGTTGTCTAAAATTTTCAGATTTTTAGACTTACAGAAGCATGATAAAAAAATTAGATCTTTACACGGTCTTCTGTTTTTATTGTATTGTTTGCTTATCCTCTATTATTAAATAGTTGCACGAGCTACCTATTTTTCCTCTTCATACAACTATGCCACATCATCAAGTCATGCATATGGTCATAATTTACCGTTTATGCACTAATCTACCCATGTAGCCATGCCATGTCAATAATCATGCACAATGTTTCACTAATATTTAATATTTGTGTGGTCATAGACGGTATATACATATACATTGGACACTTGGAGCGAATATAGCAAAATAGGTCCGAACGTATATTTTATCATATATTTCATAGGTTTTATCTATGCATATGTTTTATCAAGGTTCCCGCCGCAACTCACGGGGCATCATCTAGTTTTTAAAAAGTTCATCCCCAATACAAGCAATTCTTTTAACATGCATCCTTCCACCTCATCAAGCGCGCCATGTTAGCATCCGCTAGCAGTGTTTTCAGCCATACACCATATCTACTAACTTTAATTCTTATTACAACATGCACTCTCCCACCTCACAAAAGCATGCATGCATGTCTGCCATCACATAATTATTTACGTAATTATCCGTGTTGTGCATCTTAGGCAAATTCTCTATATCTAAGGGAGTCTCCCAGTAACGTATTTATCTCAACATGCAACCAGGCCACCTTATCGTACAATTATGAACGGGCTAAGGCCCACCGCAACATGCAATCATGCATGCAAAAACCACGCTACAACATTCAATGATGGATAAGAAAATATTTTTCATTTTATTCTACTTATATTCAATAATATTTTATTATACATAATCAGATGTAATAAGTCATGTGTATTTTAAATTTAGGTTCGTATGTTATCAACGCTGCAGCAACGCAGAAAGCTAAAATACAAATAATAATGGTGTGTTAAGACTTCACATTCTTAATCATCTTTATCGGGTGAGTTATCTTTAAAATTATCAAAAGCAAATGACTCATTTTTTCCGCTGGGGTCATATGAATCTTGGTTAAGGATAAAATCATCGACAACTTGAATCTTTAAGATTATCAAAATCACACATTTAAGGTTTCTCATATTTGAAATTATCAATAACTTAAATCCATAGAGATTAGATTATAACATTGTTTTATTGCTCCTCAATTTAGTGTACATTGTATATATCATTGTGTTTCTAATATAATATCTTCAATAGTAACTTTCTACGGCCACGAATAGTGCGGTCACATACAAGTATATGATTCCTATACTTATTTTTATTGTTTACGAATTTTATCTTATCACCTGCTTTATAGCTCATAACACACGCACATACGTGTTTAAGAGTAGAGATGGTAACTTGTCTTGGACGCGTCTTCGTCTACCGTTCACGAGTTCTATTTTATCATCCGCTTTACAACTCACAAACATGTATTGACGGTTCTAAGAGTAGAAATGGTAACGTGTCTTGGACGCGTTTCCGTTCATTATTCACGAGTTCTATCTTATCACCCGCTTTACAGCTCACAGACATGCGTATACGGCTTTAAGAGTAGAAATGGTAACTTGTCTCGGACGCGTTTCCGTGCTTCACGTGGTCTTCCGTTTCTTCGATATATTATTATATCATTTTTTGTATTTTAGCTTTCTATTTGATTTCTTTTACAATTATTATTTGTATTTCAACTTAATAAAACCCCAATCTTGAATTCTTAGGCAGCAAAACTAGCCCGAAGAGGGAATACAGACCAGAGAGAAACCACCCCAAAACCAGAACAAACCCTCCCTCCCTCGCCTTCCCAGGCCCCCTTCCCCTCCCCCTCCCCCTCCCCCCTCCGCCCTCTCCTCTTCGGCGGCAAATTCAAGCTCGGGAGCTCGCAACCGTGGTTAGCACCTCTCTACCCATATTCTCTGATAAGCTCCAGCCTTTAACCGGAACTCTCCGGGATTCCTGATATCTTCTCCTCGCGATTTTTCTGCGCCAAGATTGATTCGATCTTGCTCGCGCAGGGAGTACATATTTCTCTAGGGTTTTAGCGGGTCCGCGAAGGAGCGGACTTAGGCGGAGCCTTCCTGATGGCGGCCGCGAAGGCAGATGCAAAGGCGGAACCAACCGCCACAGGCGGCGGCGGCGGCGGCGGCGGCGGCGGCTCGTTCACCGAGGAGAGGCTATCCGAGAAGCTCAATAAGCTCAGCAGCTCAGCGGCGAGCATCCAGAGTATCCTTTTTATTTATTCAGACGTCCTTATCGCACGCTCGCAAATTCAGCAGCATAGCTTGTGGTGTCTCCTTGTTGCAGTCTTGCTTGTTTTAGTATTATGGTGAATAGAACCCTAAACTGCAAGGTGGAAGAGGACAAAAAACTGTCCTACAAGATCCCGTGGTGTTCCATGCCTGCGCCATTTGATTGGTTAATTTGAACGGTCTTCTTTTCTCCATAAATGCTTAGTATTGTTTATTGGTGTGCACGAGTACAACTTTTTTTTTTTGACGGAAAGCACGAGTACAACTCATAAGAATGCATATGGGTGTAGTTGTAAACTAACTAATATCTCTGTAGCTCCTGGATTATTATTTTGATCTCCCAGGCTTCTTATATGAGAAACTTAGTTCTATCTGTCGTATTTGAAATGTATATAAATGAGCCTGAGTACATGTTTCGGATATTCAATCAGTATCGGGGCGTATCAAGTACGTGTCGTACTTTTTTGTCTGAAGGAAAATTTGTGCGGTAATTTTGGTTTGTTGAGTACTTGTGTTTGTGCTGTCAATGCTCGCTTTCCTTCTATTTTAAATCCTGGGATAAAGATGTTTAGCACTGTTGACTTTGAATGATGGTCTCTACAAGAAATGACATGTGATGGCAGGAACTGTTAGGAGTCTAAATTGCAGTGCAGTAGCCCTCTCTAGGTTGCCTGGAGTTCTCATTGCCTAGCTAGCAAATTAGTTTGCACAACTTTTAACGTCCCCGCTTCCTCTAACATGGGATTAGAGTTAGAATGTTGTTCAAAAAATCAAACTATTCCTTCTGGTTGCCAGTTGACCTACCCCACTCCACTTGGTTAGTTGCTTGAACAATCTTTATGGCATAATTATTTTGATGGTATGTATCTATTATGTCTCCAGGATTGCAGTAACATTTTTCTGCACTGATCCACTGAGGTTGCATTGGCAAAATATCTCAACTTTTTTAATGTTGTCGATCATATGCCCTTGACTTTGAGCCAGTTAATCAGTTGGCTGAACTGTATCTTACACCATCATTGGTTACACAATCACAACAGACAATTTATTGGAAAGGGTATATTTGGAGTTTGAGGAAGAAGAGAGCGTTCATCATGCAAATGCTTTCCCATGGACAAAAATGTGGATCATATGATTGTTTGCATATCTTTGTGCTTGTGTCTTCTGTAAATAAGTCTAAGGCACGTCATGCTATACATGCTATATGCTAATGTTATATCATTTTAAAAACTTAAAAGTTACTCTTTGTTTATCATTTCAAACATTTAATCAAGTCTTGTGAAGCTACAAAATACAAACTTTGGTGTGTTTCTTTGCAAACGACTCGAGTTTTTAAGCATAGTACTCCCTCCTTTTGTGGTCTCCAACCCTTCTAATTCTGCCAGTAGGTATTTAATATGCGAAAACGTTAATTATCAAAGTCAAATGGGATGACTGAGAGTGTGATATTAACATGTGGTTGGCCAGGTTACAGATATGGCAAAGAATTCTGTATTAACATGTGGAAGTATGAGTATGTGTCCCACTTTCTTATATGATGGTATACTCAACTTTGATTTACTTACATTCTGTGCTCTGATTATATTTTCGTATGACATGGATAAATTCCAGTTTTCTGGAGTATCGAATGTCAGCTTTAGTTAGTTGCTTTTCTTTATCCTATGCTATGCAATATATACTGCCGTAGCTTGTCTATTGTATTCCTTTATTCGTAAGCAGCACTTTCGAATTGGTGCATATTTCATCGAAAGAGAGCCAGAAGGGTTGTTGATACATGGCAGAGGCAGTTTAATAATGCAACAACCGATAAGAAAGTATCATTCCTGTATCTGTCAAATGACATCCTGCAAAACAGCAAACGCAAGGGAGGAGAATTTGTGAATGAGTTCTGGAGGGTTCTTCCTGGGTTACTGAAAGATTTCTACGAAAATGGGGGACAAGATGGAAAGAAAGTAGTGGCAAGATTAGTAAGTTGCTTCTATTTCATAGTTAAGAAAGTCCATTTGTTCTCTAGACGTTTCCAGGAATTCTGAGGGGGTGAAAATGTGGCGGTGCCATCATAATGCTACAGTTACCATCAACTTAGTTGTTTAGTGAACTATTAGGATGCATAACATGCTGTTGTATTTTATTTTGACTATTCATCTATTATCCTGATATTCACGCACTACAAGAGTGAAATTACCTTTTGTGGTGAATTTAAGAAATAAATTCATTATTGTGATTGCAAGGCCAAGATCCAAAAGAATTAACTTCTCAATTTTGTTGGGCTGTATCTGCAGATAGGGATTTGGGACGAGCGGAAGGTTTTTGGAACACGGAGTGAAAGTCTGAAGGACATTCTTGGTGACAATCCTCCTGCATTAAATAGCAACAGCACTACTTCAAATCCTACCTCCAAGCCCTCTTCAGTTTCGAAATCTTCTCAGAGGGATTCCAGTCCAATAATAAAAGTAAAGTGTCAATTCTTTTCCACTGACATCATTTTTGTTCCTCTTGTACTTATTATTGATTCAGTATATTGGGATGAATTTGGGAGTGATAGCTCTTGTTGTTGTTTGTCTTTCACTGTAGAAACTGACTGTTAGCGGGATGCCTGAAAAGATTATAACCGCATACCAATCTGTACTTGATCAATATTTTGACGAAGACACAGCTTTAAACAAATGTAAGATTACAGTGGGTGTTTTGGAGAAGATGAATAAAGATGTAGATGAGGCTTGTACTAATGGTAAGGATTTTGCTTGCTTCACTAAGTCCAAATGTTAGGGACAACTGCCTGCCATCGTGTAATGTTTAACTCGCTTTTTTTTTTCTTGCGTTTGTTATCTTGATGTGTCTTGTGTCATGATTGTGACAGTACTATTTTACATCCAGTTCCATCACTATTTAAAGCTACTACATGCTACCCCACGCTGCTGCGGGAATTGAATATATTTCGATGAGATTGGAACATGAATATTTGGATTAATAATATGAGAACTAAAACTGAACATATATATGTTTTGTTGTATTTGAGTTTTTTGACTATCTATTTGACCTGTTATGGCGCTGCTAGAAGGAGGGCGCGGGAGGGCCGGCCGGGGGCCTTTTTGCCCATGGCCGGGCAAGAGGGAAGGGATTTCCTTCTTAATTCTTGCTTGATTAGATTGATACATCTCCTCTTTTTATATAGAGAGGTTTACTTGACTCCCAAGCAAGGCTTACTTGACCCCTAAGCAAGCGACTCTTATCTTTAATTAACCCTAAGACTAACGGGCCCATTAGGCCCATTACGTACTCTAACACTACACCCCACCTGGACATGCAGCTTGTCCTCAAGCTGCAGCCTAACCAACTTATAACCATGACTCGACGCAACCCAAACCTAACACCTAAAAACAAGCCTTTTACATCTCGGCTTGTTTTATTATTCTCAACCTGAATGGACTGGGACGCTTTATTTTGGACCCCTTAACAAAAAGTGGACACCATCCGCACGTCGGACATGCACGTGTACAGCCACCTGGATCCCATGGACACCATCTGGACAAAAGGAGTGCATGTGTAGGACCACCTGGAAGTGGTCGCAAGAGTGACCAGCAGAGGCGCCCTTGCGGCGCCCGGTGACGGAATGCAGTGGTGCTACGTGGTGCGCTGTTGTCGGTGACACCATGCCTTCTTCCTGCCGGACGACTGTTGGTCTGCACCGCACAGGGAAGAGTGGGGGGCTTGCGATGGAGAATGATGAGGAGGGGTGCGCCCCCCCAACCGCCAATGTCGCAGACTTGAAGGTCGCTGCCCGTGGGGAAAACATCATGCCCGCTGCCCGTGGGGGAAACCGCATGCCCAAGATCCCCGGAGCAGCGGATGAGATCAAGGTCCTTTGCGCAGCGAAGGGCAACTTGGAGGAGCGGCAGCTGCAGACCACGCATCTCCCGCACACGCCGACGCGCAGTAGCCTTCAGCCTCACCGCCGCCGACACGTGGCGGGTAGCGATCCAAGACGGAAGCGGTGACGGCGACGGCGGGGACTGGACTTGGTGGAGCGGGACTCCCGCCGGCACGGTCGATGCGGGGCCGGAGCTAACCGGCGGTGGCTGCTGCAGCGGCTGCGGCGGTGGCGCACCGGGCAGCGGCAGCGGCTGCTG
>NC_041388.1:259623747-259636750 GCF_002162155.2 Triticum dicoccoides
GAAGGCCGCCTGGTGCGGCGGCTGCCACGGCAACCACGGCGGCGCGGGGGCGGCGATGGGCGCTGGAGGCGCGGCAGGAGCCGGCCCCGGCCACTGCGGGGCGGCGGTGGGCGACAGCTGCAGCTGGGGCAGTAGCGTCCCAGCGAATGCCGCGGAGGCCCTTGGATGCGGCGAGTACCATGGCAGGGCCGGCAGCCCGGCGGTGGCGGTCAGCGGCAGGGGCGGCGGCGGCCCGTAGGGGCTGGCCAGGTACAGCCGGATCCCCTGGACGGCTGTGACGAGGTCGTTGAGGACCCCGGTGATCTCCTCCGGGGTGTAGACGGCGGACGGTGATGCGGTGGAGGGCGCCGACATCTGGGCGGTGGCGGCGCCGGAGGATGCGACCAACGGCGCGGACGGGGAGGGCAGCGGCGCGGTGTAGATGGCCAGCGGCGCGGTGGTGACGGTCGGCAGCGGAAGCGACGGGGTGGGAGGCGACGAAGACATGATCGGAACTGAGCTACCTGATACCAAATTGTTATGGCGCTGCTAGAAGGAGGGTGCGAGAGGGCCGGCCGGGGGCCTTTTTGCCCACGGCCGGGCAAGAGGGAAGGGATTTCCTTCTTAATTCTTGCTTGATTAGATTGATACATCTCCTCTTTTTATATAGAGAGGTTTACTTGACTCCCAAGCAAGGCTTACTTGACCCCTAAGCAAGCGACTCTTATCTCTAATTAACCCTAAGACTAACGGGCCCATTAGGCCCATTACGTACTCTAACATGACCCTTCCCCGGACCCCTGCGCAAGCGGGAGCTATGTGCATCGGGCTGCCCTTTTTTATATTTGATTATTGTATAGCGTAAAATATTTATTGAATATATGTAGTATAATAGTTTTCCCGTGCATGGTTGCATGTTGAGGTGCGTCTTTTGCTATGAATGGCTGCGTATTGAGGTTGGTCTTTTCCCATGCATGGTTGCATGTTGAGGTGCATCTTTTGCCATGAATGGCTGCGTGTTGAGGTTGGTCTTTTCCCATGCATGGTTGCATGCTGAGGTGGGTCTTTTGCCATGAATGGTTGCGTGTTGAGGTGGGTCTTTTCCATGCATGATTGCATGCTGAGGTGGGTCTTTTGCCATGAATGGTTGCGTGTTGAGGTGGGTCTTTTCCATGCATGATTGCATGTTGAGGTGGATGTTTTTTGCATGTCGAGTGAAATAGGTTAGTGGGGAACACATACTTCGTTACATACGATTTGGTGGGTGTTCTTGAGAAAAAATAATGGAAATGGAGAGGATTTGTATGTTGATGAATCGTTCATAATGCCGTGATCACGTGGGCACGTTAAATGAAAGAAATGATGATGGTTAATGTATTTGTATTCCTTTAATACACAACATCCACGTTCTTTTCATGTTATGCATCGAAATAGTGGCTCTTTGATGTCCATTTTGTCATAATTGTAGTTTGCATGCTAATATCAAAACCATATACTCCATCCGTTCCTAAATACAAGTCTTTTTAGAGATTTCAATATGAACTACATACGGATGTATATATACATATTTTACAATGTAGATTCACTCATTTTGCTCCGTATGTAGTCCGCATTGGAATATCTAAAAAGACCTATATTTGGGAATGGAGGGAGCACATATATTTTGCATGGTTTATAGAGTACAAGAATAGACTCGTATTAGTAATTTCCCTAGCCATGTTCTTGAGCTATTCACCTCTGATAATCTGGAACTTGAAATTACACTAGAATTCTGGGTCTCCAGAGTAAGAAAAAACTGGATTCAAAAAAATTCTGATGCTTTGACAGTACTCCCTCCGTAAAGAAATATAAGAGCGTTTAGGTCACTCTTTAGTGATCTATAAACGCTCTTATATTTCTTTACAGAGGGAGTATAATACAATGCGACATCATAATTTGTTTTCACTTCATCACTCGAGTATAAGTATCCAATAGGTAGTGCTAATGCTGGAGTAATTTTTTCCGTAGATATCCAGCAAGTGTCGTCGCTGATATCCAACCTTCAAGAACAGGAAGCAATCCTGAAGCAGTGCATTGAGCAACTTGAAAGTGTTGATGCGGCAAGGATAACCCTGATCAGTAACCTAAAAGAAGCCCTTAGTGAAGAGGTCCTTAGAACCTTTCTTATCATCTTTGAAATGTTCTATCCTGATTGTTTATGCATACCATCTAGCTTGCAAACAAAGCTTTATATTCTTTCTTTTTTGTATGTAATAGGAAAAAAAGTCGGAGCTTCTTCGCAATCAGTTGCAAGTAAGTAATATTCTCATACCCACTACATGGTATCATCCTTTTTCATCTGTCATGAACTCTTGATCTGGCCTGGGAGATCACATCTGCGGTCATTATTTTTTTCTGATGCCTTCTGCTCTTATTGCTCAACTAGAAGTGGAAGTTCACTAGGGAAATACATGATTGTGTTGTGCATTTTATTGGATTCATCAGCGTCCTCATTATGGTTCCTGTTTGCCTTGTGCCAGCCATATTTGTCCATCTTGCGATGATTTGGGCACCATTATAGAAACTTGATGCTTGTTAAGCGCCCCATGATATGCAGGCATAGCTAGAATTTTGCTGTGTCATTGACATTCTGTTGAAGTTTGCAGATTTTTGGATAAGTATTGAGTAGTGTAATAATTGTTAAAGAAAGAAAACAATATAAGAAGCACATGTATATGCAAAGAGAATCCTCTGGCATAGTTGTGTATGCAAGGAGAACCCTCTCTAAGAGCATCTCTAGCAGATCCCCTATCCTAAAAGTTCAAAACGCATCCCATTTCCTTATAATTTTTAGGGGATTAAAGTTTGATTCATCTAGCAGATCCCCTAAAACTTAATCCCCCATATTTATATTTGGCTCACACAATTCATCAAACGCCTACACTACATACGCACACACAGCTCTAGTATACCCTCGGATGCCTCTTTTTCTTGACAGTATCTGGTATCATGGATTTCGAGTCGCTCGACTAGTCGCGACTAGTCGACGACTAGTCTATGAGTCGCAAAAATATGGTCGACTCAGCTTAGTGTCGACTCGCGACTCTGAGTCGTGACTAGTCACAACGCAGGCTCGACTTCTTCCGAGTCGCTGCCCCAAAGCGACTCGCATGAGTCGCGACTCAAAAACCATGTCTGGTATACCCTGATTGACAATCGAACTCTCCTGCAAATACTTCACATGCTCTGAAATACTTAGAGCCAGTTCGGATCTTCTCCAGCTTCACGGAATAGCTAGCTTCCCGAGAAGCCAGCTGCCGCCAGCTTCCGAAGGGAGAAAGATGCGTTCGGCAGCACCGAGGAGCTTCTCTCGGTCAGAATGGGCTGACAGCCCAGAAAGCAAGCCCAAGGCCCAGTTCGGTGGCTCATCACGAGAGGAAAACTGTACGAGGAGAAGAAAATGTTTTGCGGATGCCACTTCGGAACGGCATTCCAACGTAATTTAAAGCAACTTCCCCTTCTCGTTTACGCGAAGCTGCGCTTCGGCTGCTCCAGAAATTTGCACTGCGGGTCCCTCGTTCTCCAGAAGCGGGATTCTCGGAGCTGTCCCGTTCGGGTGGCTTCTCGCTGGCTGGATCGTGGAGGAGATCCGAACGGGGCCTTAGTACCATTGAACTGCACATTATGAACAAAATTCTCATTTGAGAAGTCACCTGCAACGCTTGCTTCTCAAATGTATGAACAGCAGCCACTATGTATTCAGTATCCAACTGCAACCCATTTGTCGCTTCAGCAACTTGCAGCTCATGCTGCTTGTGTGACAATGGCGCCACAATCCGGTTTGTCAGCTCTTGAGACGCATTGCAATGGCGCCGCAATGCGGAGCATCCCGAATCTACACTGCGGGCTCCTTCTCTGCAGGCTCATCCGTCATACACGAGGAGTCTGCCGACCAGGCCTCAATGCCGCTGTACGTAGCCTCCGCTTCAACATCACGCCCCTCGTCGTCCTCGACATCCTCGTCAACA
Organism: Triticum dicoccoides; assembly: GCF_002162155.2. Lineage (NCBI taxonomy): Eukaryota > Viridiplantae > Streptophyta > Magnoliopsida > Poales > Poaceae > Triticum > Triticum dicoccoides. The sequence goes on from NC_041388.1 coordinate 259,627,734, forward strand.
TTGGCGCTCTTCCGCTTCCTGGCGTAGTGCTCAAAGAAGGCCTTCCGTGCGATGGATCCGGGGCGTGACTGCCCCGCCGCCTCCTAGAGGTACCGGTTGTGTTCGAACGCTGACCGTCGGCCCCACGCGAGTGGCTTGGACAGGGACTGGGTCGTCGAGGAGCGCCTCGTAGGAGCTGTGCAGGCGTGCGTCTGCGGGGAGGCTGTTGTCGGCGGCGAAGAGGCGTGCATTGGCCTCAGAGCAGTGGCCACGGTGCAGGCTGGTGCAGCGAGCAGCATGATTTGTGGGAGCTTGCGCGTGATGAAGCCCATGATGGCGAAGCACACCAGACGCGGCGGCTCCTCTGTCTGTTCGATAAGTGCGGCGGCGCCGGAGCCAAATTCTCCGCCGTCGGCGGGATTCTGGTGTCAGCGAGGGTCGCTGGAGGGGGAGGGGTCCCATTTTCTCGGTCATCGGGGCGGCGGACAGCCGGCGGTGCGGGTTCCGGTGGGGGCGGTGTGGTCGGACGGGAGCCGAGTGTATCCCCTGTTTATCCTGAGAGTTGCCCTCGTTGGACTAAACATAGTCCAGAGGGTGGCCTTTTCAAGGGATGTTTCCTTATAATTATATAAGGAGTTATACGTTTAGGGGATCTGCTAGCTAGGGGTAAATTCTGTAAACGAAAATTCCCCCCCTCAAATATAGCTTTTAAGGGATCTGGTAGAGACCCTCTAATAGGGTAGGTAACAACTACTGAATCTGCTGTACGGTTCTGCTTTGCAATGGAAGCTAGTAAGCTAGCCATGGTCTGATTGGGAAGTGGGTAAATGTTGACTTACATGTTTTAACCTCCCACTTCAAGCACAAATCTGCCTCTTATGGCTTGCAAGCCCCCATTGCCGGGAGGCTTTTTCATTACAGCAAGCCACCTCCCGCTTAGACTGCTTAGGGTTACATGTTCTTATGAGTTGTGAAGCTAACCAGCTTTGCATTAGACAGTTTGGGGGCTCTTTTGGGAGGGATATGTTTACATGTTCAGAACCCAAACAGGCTTTTTCAATACAGCAAGTCACCTCCCGCTTAGACTGCTTCAGGTTACATGTTCTTATGAGTTGTGAAGCTAACCAGCTTGCATTAGACAGTTCGGGGGCTCTCTTGGGAGGGATATGTTTACATGTTCAGAACCCAAACATGTAGGTTCTCTGCATATCTAGTATCCATTTCTGGTCACTTGTTACTGTAGTTCTTGTATGAGGTTACAATTAACTTTCTTTAACATTGCTATCTACCATCTCAGTTTGCACTATTTTTGTCTGTCTCTGTAGTGTCCGTTTTAGGAATTATTTAAGAAATTACTTAAGTGATTTGCAGCTAATCAGAGTTATTTGACACAGGTTGCTCGAGCAGAGGCTGAACATGCCGTGCAACTAAGACAACGATTTGGTGGTGCCCATGCCATTAATGGGGCATGGTCTAGTTCTAGTACGCTCATGACCACTATCCCGTCAGAGCAGACTGCTGCGATGATGCAGAATGCAGCAATAAGCCCAATAACTCCCCAGTTTCAACCACCACATCCAGCAATCCCGCTTTCCGCCACAGCCAGTGCTGCAGATGATGAGCCCAAGAAAACGGCAGCAGCTATGGCAGATAAACTTGCATCTTTGGCATCTCCGGAGCAGGTGCTCTCCTCCATTTTGGCCTCCCTTGCTGCAGAACAAGCTGCTTCCATGAATGGCGGCCCGCCTTCCGTAGAGCTCTCGGAAGGGCCTCCAGGCTTCCAGATACCAAAGAGGCCTAGAATCGAGAATCCTACGCAAACCGGTGATATGGGTGCTCCCCCTTTCTTTGGGCAATTGCTGCAGGCACAGCAGAATGGAGCAGCGCCTACTTCTCTTGGAGGCATGCAGTCATCGATGCAGGCAAATCAAGCACTGGGCGCATTTGCACCACTTCCCCCTCCACTGCCACCTATGCTGCCGCCACTTCTGCAGCAATTCAGTCAAAATGGTGGAGGAATGTTCGGAATGGGACCTTTTGGGATGCTGGCCAGCTCTATGCCACCTCCACTGCCGAACATGCTACCTCCAGGTTTTCCAAGACCAAGTGGGCCGCCACCTCCACCTCCTCTTTCACCAGCCCAGAATCAGAGTCAGACCCAGCAGCAGCAGCAATCTCCACAGGCACCGCAGCAATCCCCAACATCAACTGGTTTCTTTCCAACACCAGGCATTGGTTTCTTCCCTCCGGTTCAGATGCAGCAATCACCGTCGGTCCAGCGGCAATGATTACATAGCAACTGTCAGGCTAAAAAGGTGTCAGTTTCGGCCTAATTTTGTATATTAAGCAATAATTCCAGAGTGTTAGTTGGCAGGTCTGCAGGCAAGCAGGATCATCAATGCTTATGAGTCGGAAAGGTTTGTAGAATAGGTCGGTGGTTTGTGTGATGTATAACCGGTAACTTTTCCGTTTTGGTTGAGGAGGTTCATCATATGAAGTGGTTAAGAGTGGTTAAGACTCTTCTTCGTTGATCTGTGGCTCCTTAATTAGTCCTGAGTCAAACAAATGTTGCTGCTTGAAGAGCTGTGAACATTGGGCTCCTCAACTTGAGAACTTACCAGTGGCTTTGGAACACATGTTATAGACCTATAGTCTCATAGATCATGTTGTTTGTTTAATTTAAATCATTTAGACTAACATTTATTTACATTTATTTATTTATTCAAATATAGTGTTTCGTTTATTATGTTGTTTCTTGTGCAAGTTTGCTGTTTTTCCTTGGGTCGGTTCTTTCTGAGTGAGGGTCTGGATGTGCTGTCAATTCAGACTTCAGAGTAATTCAAATTGGCAAAAAGTGAAGCTGATTTAGAATAAGAGTGGTAATTCAAGGGAGGTTAAATCAACAAAATTGGAGACAAGGAAATCCATCAAAGCAGTTTCATTAACTGCAGAACTCATATCTAGTTAGTATCTATACACAAAAAATAGTCTATAGACAAAAAATTGTCTCCAACTACTACTCCTGTGAGTGCTAGGTAATTAAGAGAGGGAACCAAGAGGCTGCTCGCCTGCTAGCTAGCTGATGATCAACCAACTAATTATTCCTGGGATTTGCATTTGATCTCCCCACAGGCGGCAGCGGCTTCGCGCCGGCGTTGAACTCCACGCTCGGCTTCGCGTTAGCCGCCGCGGCCGCGTGACGGGCGCCATTGACGTCGAAGGAGTTGGTGGCCGTGGCGCTGCTTGGCTGCTGCTGCAGCAGCAGCCTCCTAGCGGCCGTGGGACGACGACGGCGACTCTGGGAGGATGGTTGTCGTTGTGCCGCGGCAGTGCGGCCGTCGTTGTCGAGAGGCGAGGCGGTCGTCGGCGGTGCTGCGGCCTTAGTCCCCGGGAGGAGGAGCTGGAGGACGAAGATGGTGGAGAGGAGGAGGAGCGCGCTGCGCCGAGCCATCATGACTAGGAGGTGGAGTCTGGAGAGATCGGAGTGGCGTGCCTCTTTATGCGTTGGCACTCACACTCTCGCTAGCTACTTGGCGGGAAGGAACATGCAGAGAACATGCACGCGCTTCCCCCCTCTTCGTTTCTTTTCTTGGCCGTGGATGATTGGGATGGAGGAGTCATCAGGCAGGCATAGCATATCGGAACGTGTCGCCACGAGATCTGAATCCCGTTTCTCGAATAAAATCTCGTGGAAACTAGCTTTTTTTTTTTGAGAAATTCGTGGAAACTAGCTAGTGTAGGTAGCTTCGGATGGGTTTGGGGACGATCCAAATGTAAGTCGACCCGCGACCAATTCTCTCTTTGGTTCCTATACTAGTAAAATGGCTCGTGCGTTGCAACGAAAAAAGAAAATACCGCACGGCCCCAACTCAATAATCATGACTAAAACCCTAATAAATCTTGCCGAAACGTCTTTGTCGGCACAAGATGACAAATCTATTTTTCTTTCATGCAAGATTTTATCAAGGCGTACATGCACGGTTATTGATGGTTTTTTCGTCTCCAATTTAGCTTTAATGAGGTGTTCATTGCAATCCCGGTCGGTGTCCGTACGAAAGAAAGCGGGATCGTGCACTATTGATTAAGGTTTCCGCCTAAATAGCATTTAAAAAATATATAACAATTAAAATAACATCATATTCATACTCTATGCATTTTTCTAATCAAATTTCATATATACCATGTTAAAATTAGAGTTGGGGTTTAAAAATATGGATATTTCAAAAAAGTACTATTTGTTATAGATGGATTGTAGGTTAATTTTTGGAACGGCAGGGGTTTTTCTGCTAAAACGCAAAAAACAATTCATTTTCAGTGAGTTAATGGTTATGTGCGGATTATATACCAAAAAATGAAGGGATTTTTCTATAAAACAGTAAAAAAAGGTTTATTTTCTCACTTAAACGTGATGGCGAGTAAATTACCTGAAAACAGAGAGGAGATTTTTTTGTTAAAATGTTGATGGCGAACGAACATAAGCAATATGTATTTTATTAGTAGGTATAGATATCTCGCCCAACCCGCTTCTGCGAGCGGTGGGGGTGGGGTGCGAAACCCTACCCACACTGCAGCCATCCCCCCTCCTCGTCCAGCAAAGCCCGACCGGCATAGGCGGCGGGGCCCCCTCTTCTCACTTCCCTCGGGGCGGGCTATCGCGGAACGACCTCCTCAGGTGGTTGCATGACGTCGGCAGCGGCGGGTAGCGGCGGCTTGGTGGGCTGCTGCATGGTGCATCTCCGGCGGATGCGTGTTCTACGGGCGTCGTTTCTTGCCGGGAACGGCATAGGGGCGGCGTGGATGACCTCAGCGGATTTGATGGTCTGTCAGGTGGTCATGTGTGGTGAGTGCGGGCTGGGTTTGGTGGTTGGCATGAGATCAGGTGGCCGACGACCTGTGGTGGTGCTTTGGTCCCTTCTCGCGGGCATGGAGGCGGGGTTAGGGCATGTATAATGGTAGCATATGGATACAGGTGCCTTATGACAAAAAGTAATTTGAAGTATATGTGTTGATTTTTTCTCCCCAATACAAGCTACTACTAATGGATCTTATCAAAAAATAGGAAGTAACTTTCACTACACATGCATCCCTTCTCTTCATTTTAACTTTTTTAACTTTATGTACTGGATCATATTTTTTGTCTCTAAGCATCCGCCTCCTGGAGAGGATCCCGCTTCTCCATCCGAACCTATTTTTTCTGTTATCCGATCTTACATGGCATGTGAGACATCACCCATTGGCCATGCCCTTTAGAGCAACTCCAATGGGGCGACCCATTTTGTCCGCGGCCGTCCGTTTGGGTCGGCGCGGACAAAAAAGCCGGCCCAACGCGCCGACCCAAACGGACGCGTGTCCGCTTTCGTCCGCCTGCAGACCCATTCCCGGCTCATTTTTGAGCCTGATTTGCGTTGGCGCGGACACAAGACGGACGCGCGCGCTCGCCCTCTTTCCTCACCGGGCCCGCTGGTCGGTGGCACATTGGATTCACACCCTTGCCCGCCTGCTACGTCGCCGACGCCGCCGGCCATTTTTTCAGATAAAAATGGATAATAGATAATTCTAGCGTACACAAATAAAAAGAAAAGACCACTACTCGTCGATTTCTGACTCCAACTGGGTAATGTCCTTCTCCGATGTCTGAATGTAGGCGTCAGCATACGCCTCGTCTTCAAAGTCCCAACCCGCCGTTTCTCGTAGCTTCAGTTTCAATTGAGCTGCCTGCTTCCGTGAACGCTTGTCCTCCCGATAGGCGGCTCGCTCCCTCCTCCTCGCGTCCCTCTCCGATCTCAATTGCTTGTAGAACTGGCGCTCGTCGACGATGTCCTGACGGAAGCCTCCGCGCCACACCACCAAGGCTTCCACGTCCTTCTCTACGATGACGAGGCGACGCTGCTGCCTCCGATGGACACGACGATCCTCGTCGGTGAAAAGCCGCGGGAGAGGCGCCAGATCCTGCGCCCGCTGGCTCGACATGTTGGGAAAATTCATATCCAGACGAGGCCTCAGGAGGCGCCACGCCGCCGCGTCGTGCGCGCGGGCCGCCTCCTCTGCGGTGTCGAAGGTGCCGAGGACGAGACGTTTCTCGCGAAACCAGATCTCGGAGGACAATGCGCCGGAGCGGCACTCGCGGACTCCGCGAAAATCGGAAGCGCCCAGGCGACGGATCGACATGGTGGTGTAGAGGCGGCGAGAGTGGGCGGCGAGCAGAGGCGGTGAAAGTGGGCGGCGGACAGAGTGTGCAGGGAGCGCCTTCTTTATAACGAGCGCCGGCCGCGGCGCGCGCGCGAACCTTTCCCGCGCGCTGGAGCTGCAAAACCAGCGCGCGCCGCGCGCGAACCTTTCCCGCGCGCTGGTGCGTCAAAATCAGGGCAACAGCATGATCTAAAACGCACGCGGTCATGAAATGGGTCAGCCTGTTGGACGCACTGCCGAGCCAAAAATAAAAGAGGGCGGACAGCGGGCAGGCGGCCGACCCAAACGGACAAAAATGCGGAGAAAAACACCGTCCGTTTGGGTCGGCCCGTTGGAGTTGCTGTTGGGGGGGTGGTTGGTGATGGCCTTGGGTTAGGCGAAGGGAACGAGACTTTATTGAGGAGCCGATGGGGTGTGGGCCGCCGGAGCGGCTACTCGGTGGCCGGAGTTGTCGGCTGCCATGAGCGGCCCTCATCTGATGCGTAGGCATCTGTCTTTTTGGGGCGCGGTTGCTGGCAGTGGGCCGGCGGCGTGGGTTTGTCGTTGGGGTAGAATTTTGATGTGGTCCTCCTGCCCGGGATTGGTTGCTCCCCGAGCAAGTCCCGGCGCGACGTCGCCTTGGAGTGGGGGTGCTCGACTCTGGGTCTCCTTCGGTCAAGCCAAGGTGGGTGCTTGCGGTTGGTCTGGGAGGCGTCGTCACACTATGGCGTCAGTGAAGGTTCGTAGCAGTGGTGGGTAGGACAGCGTTGTGCCGATAGTCGGATCGGTGCTTCAGATCGCAGACTTGGCGTCGTTCGAGCTGATTGCTCCACGATGGCCATCAACAGTCATTGGGTCATGCCCCCCGGCTCATTGGGATTGGATGGGATTGCTGGCATGGGCACGCCTACGGTCACAACACTGGCCTGGCTTGAGGGCTGAGGCGTAGTGTAGCGTTGTACCCAGTTCTTCCCGCTCTCTATCTCGGTAGCATAGTCGTGCGATCTGATTATCGTGGGATCGGTGTTATATAAGGGTTATCTATCATTTTGAATCATTCGGTCGTGTACTTTGTTCCGTGGTTGCTTTATATATAAAATGGGGCGGAAGCCTATTTCAAGACAGTGTAGGTAGCTTCTCTTTCGACCCAAGTCCAGTATGTGGTTGTTGTGCTGCGTTTGACCGAAGAAAACTACTATACTGAGGCCCTGTTTGGTTCAGCTTTTATCGACGGATTCCGCTGCCGCGCAGTAGAATCTGAACCAAAAAGCAAACCCAGCAGAATTCGATTCCAGAAATCCGCTGCCAAAATCTAAACCAAAAACGGAAGCAGCATAATACGTGCTCTTCAAAATCTGATTCCACTGCGGGCCAAAATCTGAAAAGGCCGTATCAGCCGGTTTGCCAAATGACCTACATCTTTTTCACATCAGATTTTCCACAGCTGTTTTTCCACAACAAATTTTTCATAGCTGCTTTTAGAAATCCACAGCCGAACCAAACAGGGCCTGAGTCGGGATTTTGGCTCTCGAGCTCAATTCCTTGCAAAAACCGAAAACCATTTTTTTTAATTTCATTACATCTAAACGTATTTCATCGTGAAACTTTACAAACATGCAGTATACATCGCTATATACATGCATAATTTTTTTCCAGATTTTTTATGACTTAAAAAGTTGATTTCTAAACATTTTTCAAATTTCGGGCTCCATGGAGCCCTTCTCCTCTCCCCTCCCGAGTCGCCCCCCGCGTGGGCGGCCGGGAGGCCCCCAGATCCCGTCGGCCGGCCCTCCCCCACTCCTCTTTCTCCTCCCTCGCCGCCGCCCAAGGACGCGGCCAGGTGAAGCCTGGTCGTTGCCGGCGGCGGCGGGGACTCGGGCCCTCTCGCTCGCGTGGGGCTGGCGCGGGCCGACGCCCCTGGGCCGGAGCGTGGCGACGGGCCGGACGCCACGGCGGGCGGTGGCGGCGCCTCGGCGACTTCGCTCCCCCGCGGCATGAGGCCTCGCGATCTGGTGCGTCACGATCGCCAGGGACGGCGGCGGCGTGACCGGATTAGTTCGTGGCGGTGCACCGGATCTATGCCCAAGCGTGGGCCTTGATCGCTAGTCGGCCGTCGGCATGGTGGCGGGTGCGATTCGTCGGCAGCTGGGAAGATCCGCCGGGATTCTACACTTATTTGATCCTTGACAGCGCGGGCATCTCCGGGGGAAACCCTAGATCTCCTTGGGATCGAGCGATGACAGCGCTTTTGCGTCATAGTCCCTCCTTAGGGCATCGTTTTGGAGTTTACTCCGGTTGAAGGGACCAGCGACGTTGGTGGCGCACGTCTGTGTTGGGTAACGTAGTAATTTTAAAAATTTCCTACGCACATGCAAGATCATGGTGATGCACAACAACGAGAGGGGAGAGTGTGTCCACGTACCCTCGTAGACCGAAAGCGGAAGCGTTAGCACAACGCGGTTGATGTAGTCGTACGTCTTCACTATCCGACCGATCAAGTACCGAACGCACGGCACCTCCGAGTTCAGCACACGTTCAGCCCGATGACGTCCCTCTAACTCCGATCCAGCTGAGTGTTGAGGGAGAGTTTTGTCAGCACGATGGCGTGGTTATGATGTTGATGTTCTACCGACGCAGGGCTTCACCTAAGCACCGCTACAGTATTATCGAGGTGGACTATGATGGAGGGGCGCACCGCACACGGCTAAGAGACGATCAACTTGATCAACTTGTGTGTCTATGGGGTGCCCTCCTGCCCCCGTATATAAAGGATCAAGGGGGAGGAGGTGCGTCCAGGCAAGGGGCGCGCCAGGCGGAGTCCTACTCCTACCGGGAGTAGGACACCCCTCTTTTCCATGTTGAACTAGGAC
>NC_041388.1:259637185-259642871 GCF_002162155.2 Triticum dicoccoides
GGGGAGGGGAGGGGCGCGCGGCTGCCCCTTGGCCTCCTCTCCTCTTCCTCCACTAGGCCCATTAAGGCCCATTAGGTTACTGGGGGGTTCCGGTAACCTCCCGGTACTCCGGTAAAATGCCGATTTCATCCGGAACACTTCCGATGTCCAAACATAGGCTTCCAATATATCAATATTTATGTCTCGACCATTTCGAGACTCCTCGTCATGTTCGTGATCACATCCGGGACTCCGAACAACCTTCGGTACATCAAAACATATAAACTCATAATGAAACTGTCATCGTAACGTTAAGCGTGCGGACCCTACGGGTTCGAGAACTATGTAGACATGATCGAGACACGTCTCCGGTCAATAACCAATAGCGGAACCTGGATGCTCATATTGGCTCCTACATATTCTACGAAGATCTTTATCGGTCAAACCGCATAACAACATATGTTGTTCCCTTTGTCATTGGTATGTTACTTGCCCGAGATTCGATCATCGGTATCTCAATACCTAGTTCAGTCTCGTTACCGGCAAGTCTCTTTACTCGTTTCATAATACATCATCCCGCAACTAACTCATTAGTTGCAATGCTTGCATGGCTTAAAGTGATGTGCATTACCGAGTGGGCCCAGAGATACCTCTCCGACAATCGGAGTGACAAATCCTAATCTCGAAATACGCCAACCCAACAAGTACCTTCGGAGACACCTGTAGAGCACCTTTATAATCACCCAGTTACGTTGTGACGTTTGGTGGCACACAAAGTGTTCCTCCGGCAAACGGGAGTTGCATAATCTCATAGTCATAGGAACATGTATAAGTCATGAAGAAAGCAATAGCAACATACTAAACGATCGTGTGCTAAGCTAACGGAACGGGTCAAGTCAATCACATCATTCTCCTAATGGCGTGATCTAATTAATCAAATGACAACTCTTTGTATATGGTTAGGAAACTTAACCATCTTTGATCAATGAGCTAGTCAAGTAGAGGCATACTAGTGACATACTGTTTGTCTATGTATTCACACATGTATTATGTTTCCGGTTAATACAATTCTAGCATGAATAATAAACATTTATCATGATATAAGGAAATAAATAATAACTTTATTATTGCCTCTAGGGCATATTTTCTTCAGTCTCCCACTTGCACTAGAGTCAATAATCTAGTTCACATCGCCATGTGATTTAATACCAATAGTTCACATCACCATGTGATTAACACCCATAGTTCACATCGACATGTGACCAACACCCAAAGGGTTTACTAGAGTCAATAATCTATTTCACATCGCTATGTGATTAACACCCAAAGAGTACTAAGGTGTGATCATGTTTTGCTTGTGAGAGAAGTTTAGTCAACGGGTCTGCCATATTTAGATCCGTAAGTATTTTGCAAATTTCTATGTCAACAATGCTTTGCACGGAGGTACTCTATCTAATTGCTCCCACTTTCAATATGTATCTAGATTGAGATTTTGAGTCATCTGGATCAGTGTCAAAACTTGCATCGACGTAACCCTTTATGATGAACCTTTTGTCACCTCCATAATCGAGAAACATATCCTTATTCCACTAAGGATAATTTTGACCAATGTCCAGTGATCTACTCCTAGATCACTATTGTACTCCCTTGCCAAACTCAGGGCAGGGTATACAATAGGTCTGGTACACAGAATGACATACTTTATAGAACCTATGGCTGAGGCATAGTGAATGACTTTCATTCTCTCTCTATCTTCTGCCGTGGTCGGGCTTTGAGTCTTACTTAGCTTCACACCTTGTAACACAGGCAAGAACTCTTTCTTTGACTGTTCCATTTTGAACTACTTCAAAATCTTGTCAAGGTATGTACTCATTGAAAAACTTATCAAGCGTCTTGATCTATCTCTATAGATCTTGATGCTCAATATGTAAGCAGCTTCACCGAGGTCTTTCTTTGAAAAACTCCTTTCAAACACTCCTTTATGCTTTGCAAAATAATTCTACATTATCTCCGATCAACAACATGGCATTCACATATACTTATCAGAAATGCTGCAGTGCTCCCACTCACTTTCTTGTAAATACAAACTTCACCGCAAGTCTGTATAAAACTATATGCTTTGATCAACTTATCAAAGCGTATATTCCAACTCCGAGATGCTTGCACCAGTCCATAGATGGATCGCTGGAGCTTGCATATTTTGTTAGTACCTTTAGGATTGACAAAACCTTCTGGTTGCATCATATACAACTCTTCTTTAATAAATCAATTAAGGAATGTAGTTTTGTTTATCCATTTGCCAGATTTCATAAAATGTGGCAATTGCTAACATGATTCAGACAGGCTTTAAGCATAGATACGAGTGAGAAACCCTCATCGTAGTCAACACCTTGAACTTGTCGAAAACCTTTTGCAACAATTCTAGCTTTGTAGATAGTAACACTACTATCAGCGTCCGTCTTCCTCTTGAAGATCCATTTAATCTCAATGGCTCGCCGATCAATGGGCAAGTCAATCAAAGTCCATACTTTGTTCTCATACATGGATCTCATCTCAGATTTCATGGCCTCAAGTCATTTCGCGGAATCTGGGCTCATCATCGCTTCCTCATAGTTCGTAGGCTCGTCATGGTCAAGTAACATGACCTCCAGAACAGGATTACCGTACCACTCTGGTGCGGATCTCACTCTGGTTTACCTACGAGGTTCGGTGTGACGCCCTTGATTCGATCGTACACTAATCATACACGCAAATGTGTACGATCAAGATCAAGGACTCACGGGAAGATATCACAACACAACTCTAGACACAAATTAAAATAATACAAGCTTTATATTACAAGCCAGGGGCCTCGAGGGCTCGAATACATAAGCTCGAATACACAAGAGTCAGCGGAAGCAACAATATCTGAGTATAGACATAAGTTAGACAAGTTTGCCTTAAGAAGGCTAGCACAAAAGCAGTAAGGATCGAAAAGGCAAGGCCTCCTGCCTGGGAGCCTCCTAACTACTCCTAATCGTCAGCAGTCGTCACGTAGTAGTAGGTATCCTCCGGGTAGTAGTAGTCATCAGTGGCGTCGTCTGGCTCCTGGGATCTGTCATCTAGTCGCAACAATCGGGTATGGGGGAAAAAGAAGTAGCAAAGCAACCGTGAGTACTCATCCAAAGCACTCACAAGACTTACATCAGATCTAAACTAAGTATGCATCTGTATCAAAGGAAATGGGCTGTATCTGTGGACTAAACTGCAGAATGCCAGAAGGGAAGGGGAAAGCCTAGCCTATCAAAGACTAGCATCTTCTGGAAACCACCATCTTGCAGCAACAGGAGGGAGTAGAGTAGCATAAAGTAAAGTAGTAGAAGTGTTATCAACCTCGGCCAGAGATCCTTTCTCGACTCCCTGCGAGAAAGCAACCCCAGAGCCATACTATCCATTCATCATAATCATGTCTCATAACCATTTCTCATCTCAAGTATCCAGTTCTAGTTGTATCGATCGGGATACAACTCCAAGTGTCTGTTACCGTAGGACAGGCTATCGATAGATATTTTCTTCCCTGCAGGGGTGCACCAACTTACCCACCACGCTCGATTAACTCCGGCCAGACACACTTTCCTGGGTCATGCCCGGCCTCGGCCAAACAATACGCCGCAACCCGACCTAGGCTTAATAGAGAGGCCATCACGCCAGACTAAACCTATGCCCCCAGGGGTCATGGGCCATCTCCTTGGGAACTCCTACACGTTGTGTACGCGGCCGGTGAGCAGACCTAGCTACCTCCTTCAACAAGGTAGGTGCTTTCCAGTCCAACCCGGCATGCGCCGCTCAGTCGCTGACATCTATTAAGCTTTGGCTGATGTATACGACGCAGAACGCCCATACTATGCCCACGTGATGGTTAGTGCTATCAGGTAGAGGCCCCTCGGATCAAATATCCAAATCATAGTGAATTAGGAACGCGCGGTAACGAGCAGAGACTCACGATCGATGTGACCCGTCGCCCCATCTCGAGTACTTGCGGCAAGGGCTAAGAATGCCCGGCCACGCCTCGTAAGTATCTCGCGGGCACCTTTCAGGTCAACCCAACTCCACATCACTCACAATTAAGCTCGCGCGGGTACCCCTCAGGGCCAACCCGTCTTTAGTAACAGGGTCCAGTGCAAAGTCATAGTAACCATAGTAACCGTGTGTCTAACACCAAGGGGGAAAACCTAAGGAATCACCCTTGTCGGATTCCCACTCTATGTAAACATCAAGGTGAACGTAAGAGGAACCACCCTCGAGGTTCACACTTAAGGGGTTGCACGACAGAGTCATATCAAAAGTGGTTAAGGAGGAAATCACCCTCGATGACCATGACTGAATAACTACTCTACAGAGATCTCATCAGGAGTGATGTATGAGGTTCCACCCTCGGCACTCGATGGTAACTCTGCAGAGTCGAGCAACAAAAGGGGAAAGTGATGTGCGGTGTCGGGGCCTAGACGTCGATCACGTTGATCGAGTCATCGAACATAAAGCGAGGCAACTGGGACAAGGTGGGGGTCACTGATGGATCACTAACCAACCTATACTAAGTAGTTTAGGATAAGCAGGTAAGGTATTAAAGCAGGTAACAAAAACAGGCTATGCATCAGAGTAGGATCATACAGAAAGCAGTAGCAGTTCTAATGCAAGCATGAGAGGGAAAGAAATGGGCGATATCGGAATGCTCAAGGGGGGTTTGCTTGCCTGGTTGCTCTGGCAAGGAGGGGTCGTCGGTGACGTAGTCGATCACAGCGGCATCATCGGTCTCGGGGTCTACCGGAGAGAAGAGGGGGAAGAAACAGTAAATACATCGCAAACAATGCATCACAAGGCATAACATGACGACGGGCATAGGGTTGCCCTAACGTAGTACTACATGTTGCAGACGGAGGGGATAAACATCCGAGGATGAATTCCCGGCGTTAGGCGGATTCTGGACAGATGAAAGAGAGGGGAAAGTTCCATGTTCAGCATGCTAGGGGCATGTGACAGCTGAACGGACCACGCATTCGGATTCATTGGATTTTTCTGAGCAACTTTCATGTATAAAACTTTTTCATCCGAGTTACGGTTTATTTTATATGAATTTTCAAAGTTTTAAACAATATTTTGGAATTATTACTAATTCAAAAATAAAGGCTAAAATGCTATGTGCACCTAGCACTGTGTACACAAAAGTGTACCCAGTGGCTGACAGGTGGGCCAAGGGGTCCCAGTTGACCAGTCAACGTTGACTGGTCAACAGGGGGTGGGCTCCCCCTCTCATAGACACAGTTTAGTTAAACAATGTTAGATTATCAAATCTAGTTAATTAGGTTATTAAGCAGGTTTATTAAGTTAGTTAATTATATTACTGATTAATTAATTTTAACATTTTTTTAAGAATAAACAGGGGCGTGGGGCCCCCTAGCAGTGCCACAGGGGCCAGCGAGGCGGGCTACCGGGCGTTGGGCGCGGGCGCCACGCCCGGGCGAGGCCGTGGCCTCGACGAGGCCAGCGGGGGCGCCGGCGCGACGCGGCCGGCGGCCATGACCGGCCGGAGCAGGCGCGGCGGCGGGGGTGTAGCGAGGTGCGCGGGCATGCGGAGGCTTGGGCACGCAGGCAGGAGACCACGAGGTCTCGCGGCAGAAGCATGCGATGGCCATCTCGGCGAGATGCAGCGCATGAGAAGAGCCCTGCG
>NC_041388.1:259643470-259648267 GCF_002162155.2 Triticum dicoccoides
GGGGGGCTTCGGGAGGAGGGCGAGGAGGACGGTGACGAGGTGATGGGGCGACGCCGGGGTGCGCGCCGTCGACGGGGCGTGAGGCGGCGCGGTTGTCGGTGTCGTTGCCCCCGCTCTGGATCAGGGTGAGGGGGAGAAGGAGCGAGAGACGTGGGGACGGAAACGTGGGAGGAGTGGGGTGGATCGGGGCTAGGGTTTGCGGGTGGTGAGGGTTATGCGGGGAGAGATGGCTGGGCCGGCCTGGCCGACCGGCTGGATGGCCAGCTAGGCCACGAGGCCCACTAGGGGGTTGGCCTTTCCCCTTTTTATTGTAGCCCTTTTACCCTTTTTAATTTTTCCGCCTGTGCTTTCTTTTTAATTGTAAAACCGAATGAGCTTTGCTAGAGATGAGACTTGTCACATAAATCAAGCACCTTATTTCTAGGAGACACAAAAAGTATGAGATCAAAAGAAGTTGCCTAACCATTTTTAGAAATTTTAAAAGGCCAATTTTAAATGATGATGGACCACAAATTAATTCCCAGGGGCACTTTCGGAATCCAAAAGAGATTGGTTCCAACATGACAAATATCCTGAGATTATTTGCCGCACTTTGCACATTTTAGATTCCATGTTTGTCAAATTTGAATTTTTACTTTAAATTTGAGTTTCAAATGAACAGTGATTTGGATCAAGTGAAGATTAGCAACAGTAACCTGATGACATGGCACCATTAACAGGTGATTACTGTCGCATGACACTGGGGTGTTACATTCGGTAGTAACTTGATATGAAGTTACATGATTATCATCATTAGCTTCCTCACTAATTGGTGTAGTAGTCACAGGAACAAGTTTCTGTGATGAACTACTTTCCAATAAGGGAGCAGGTAAAGTTACCTCATCAAGTTCTACTTTCCTCCCACTTACTTCTTTCGAGAGAAACTCCTTCTCTAAAAAGGATCCATTCTCAGCAATGAATATCTTGCCTTCGGATCTGTGATAGAAGGTGTACCCAACATTTTATTTTGGGTATCATATGAAGATGCACTTCTCCGATTTGAGTTTGAGCTTATCAGGTTGAAACTTTTTCACATAAGCATTGCAACCTCAAACTTTAAGAAACGACAGCTTAGGTTTCTTGCCAAACCATAGTTCATATGGTGTCGTCTCAACGGATTTAGATGGTGCCCTATTTAATATGAATGTAGCTGTCTCTAATGCATAACCCCAAAACAATAGTGGTAAATCGGTAAGAGACATCATAGATCGCGCCATATCTAATAAAGTACGGTTACGACGTTCGGACACACCATTACACTGTGGTGTTCTAGGTGGCGTGAGTAGTGAAACTATTTCACATTGTTTTAACTGAAGGCCAAACTCGTAACTCAAATATTTTACTTCTGCGATCATATCGTAGAAACTTTTATTTTTATTACGATGATTCTCCACTTCACTCTGAAAGTCTTTGTACTTTTCAAATGTTTCAGACTTGTGTTTCATCAAGTAGATATACTCATATCTGCTCAAATCATCTATGAAGATCAGAAAATAATGATACATGCCACGAGCCTCAATATTCATCGAACCACATACATCAGTATGTATGATTTTCAACAAATCTGTTGCCCGCTCCATTATTCCGGAGAACGGAGTCTTAGTCATCTTGCCCATGAGGCATGGTTCGCAAGCATCAACTGATTCATAATCAAGTGATTCCAAAAGCCCATCAGCATGGATTTTCTTCATGCGCTTTACACCAATATGACCTAAACGGCAGTGTCACAAATAAGTTGCACTATCATTATTAACTTTGCATCTTTTGGCTTCAATATTATAAAAATGTGTATCACCACGATCGAGATCCGACAATCCATTTTCATTGGGTGTATGACCATAGAAGGTTTTATTCATGTAAACAGAACAACAATTATTCTCTAACTTACATGAATAACCGTATTGCAATAAACATGATCCAATCATATCCATGCTCAACGCAAACTCTAAATAACACTTATTTAGGTTCAACACTAATCCCGAAAGTATAGGGAGTGTGCGATGATGATCATATCAATCTTGGAACCAATTCCAATACACATCGTCACTTCACCCTTAACTAGTCTCTGTTCATTCTGCAACTCCCGTTTCGAGTTACTATTCTTAGCAACTGAACTAGTATCAAATATTGAGGGGTTGCTATAAACACTAGTAAAGTACACATCAATAACATGTATATCAAATATACCTATGTTCACTTTGCCATCCTTCTTATCCGCCAATTACTTGGGGTAGTTCCGCTTTCAGTGACTAGTCCCTTTGCAGTAGAAGAACTCAGTTTCAGGCTTAGGTCCAGACTTGGGTTTTTCACTTGAGCAACAACTTGCTTGCCGTTCTTCTTGAAGTTCCCCTTTCTTCCCTTTGTCCCTTTACTTGAAACTAGTGGTTTTGTTTACCATCAACGCTTGATGCTTTTCTTGATGCTTTTGTTTACCGTTATCCCTTGCATATTATAGTTCATCACGAAGTTCTACTAACTTGGTGATGGTGACTAGAGAATTCTGTCAATCACTATTTTATCTGGAAGATTAACTCCCACTTGATTCAAGCGATTGTAGTACCCAGACAATCTGAGCACATGCTCACTACTTGAGCTATTCCCCTCCATCTTTTAGCTATATAACTTTTTGGAGACTTCATATCTCTCAACTCGGGTATTTACTTGAAATATTAACTTCAACTCCTGGAACATCTCATATGGTCCATGACGTTCAAAACGTCTTTGAAGTCCCGATTCTAAGCCGTTTAAGCATGGTGCACTAAACTATCAAGTAGTCATCATATTGAGCTAGCCAAACGTTCATAACATCTTTATCTGCTCCTGCAATAGGTTTGTCACCTAGCGGTGCATCAAGATTCTTCTGTGCAGCAATGAGCATAAACCTCAGATCACGGATCCAATCCGCATCATTGCTACTAACATCTTTCAACTTAGTTTTCTCTAGGAACATATATAAAACATAGGGAAGCAACAACGCGAGCTATTGATCTATAACATTATTTGTAAAATACTATCAGGACTAAGTTCATGATATATTTAAGTTCAATTAATCATATTACTTAAGAACTCCCACTTAGATAGACATCCCTCTAATCCTCTAAGTGATCACGTGATCCAAATCAACTAAACCATAACCGATCATCACGTGAAATGGAGTAGTTTTCAATGGTGAACATCATTATGTTGATCTATCTACTATATGATTCACGCTCGACCTTTCGGTCTCCAGTGTTCCGAGGCCATATCTGCATATGCTAGGCTCGTCAAGTTTAACCTGAGTATTCTGCGTGTGCAAGACTGGCTTGCACCCGTTGTAGATGGATGTAGAGCTTATCACATCCGATCATCACATGGTGTCTGGGCACGACGAACTTTGGCAACGGTGCATACTCAGGGAGAACACTTATACCTTTAAATTTTAGTAAGGGATCATCTTATAAAGCTACCATCGAACTAAGCAAAATAAGATGCATAAAAGATAAACATCATATGCAATCATAATATGTGACATGATATGGCCATGATCATCTTGCGCCTTTGATCTCCATCTCCAAAGTACTGTCATGATCTCCATCGTCACTAGCATGAAACCATGATCTCCATCATCTTGATCTATATCAATGTGTCGTCACATGGTCGTCTCGCCAACTATTGCTCTTGCAACTATTGCTATCGCATAGCGATAAAGTAAAGCAATTATTTGGCGCTTGCATCTTATGCAATAAAGAGACAACCATAAGGCTTCTGCCAGTTGCCGATAACTTCAACAAAACATGATCATCTTATACAACAACTTATATCTCATCACGTCTTGACCATATCACATCACAACATGCCCTGCAAAAACAAGTTAGAAGTCCTCTACTTTGTTGTTGCAAGTTTTACGTGGCTGCTACGGGCTTAGCAAGAACTGTTCTTACCTACGCATCAAAACCACAACGATAGTTTGTGAGGTTGGTGTTGTTTTAACCTTCGCAGGGACCGGGCGTAGCCACACTCGGTTCAACTAAAGTTGGAGAAACTGACACCCGCTAGTCACCTGTGTGCATAGCACGGCGGTAAAACCAGTCTCGCGTAAGCGTACGCGTAATGTCGGTCCGGGTCGCTTCATCCAACAATACCGTTGAACCAAAGTGTGACATGCTGGTAAGCAGTATGACTTATATCGCCCACAACTCACTTGTGTTCTACTCGTGCATATTACATCAACGCATAAAACCTGGCTCGGATGCCACCGTTGGGTAACGTAGTAATTTCAAAAATTTCCTACGCACATGCAAGATCATGGTGATGCACAGCAACGAGAGGGGAGAGTGTGTCCACGTACCCTCGTAGACCGAAAGCGGAAGCGTTAGCACAACGCGGTTGATGTAGTCGTACGTCTTCACTATCCGACCGATCAAGTACCGAACACACGGCACCTCCGAGTTCAGCACACGTTCAGCCCGATGACGTCCCTCTAACTCCGATCCAGCTGAGTGTTGAGGGAGAGTTTCGTCAGCACGACGGCATGGTGACGATGTTGATGTTCTACCGACGTAGGGCTTCGCCTAAGCACCGCTACAGTATTATCAAGGTGGACTATGATGGAGGGGGGCACCGCACACGGCTAAGAGACGATCAACTTGATCAACTTGTGTGTCTATGGGGTGCCCTCCTGCCCCCGTATATAAAGGAGCAAGGGGGAGGAGGTGCGGCCAGGCAAGGGGCGCGCCAGGAGGAGTCCTACTCCTACCGGGAGTAGGACTCCCCTCTTTT
>NC_041388.1:259648720-259662472 GCF_002162155.2 Triticum dicoccoides
GGGGGGGGAGGGGCGCGCGGCTGCCCCTTGGCCTCCTCTCCTCTTCCTCCACTAGGCCCATTAAGGCCCAATAGGTTACCGGGGGGTTCCGGTAACCTCCCGGTACTCTGGTAAAATGCCGATTTCATCCGGAACACTTCCGATGTCCAAACATAGGCTTCCAATATATCAATCTTTATGTCTCGACCATTTCGAGACTCCTCGTCATGTCCGTGATCACATCCGGGACTCCGAACAACCTTCGATACATCAAAACATATAAACTCATAATGAAACTGTCATCGTAATGTTAAGCGTGCGGACCCTACGGGTTCGAGAACTATGTAGACATGACCGACACACGTCTCCGGTCAATAACCAATAGCGGAACCTGGATGCTCATATTGGCTCCTACATATTCTACGAAGATCTTTATCGGTCAAACCGCATAACAACATACGTTGTTCCCTTTGTCATTGGTATGTTACTTGCCCGAGATTCGATCGCAATACCTAGTTCAATCTCGTTACTGGCAAGTCTCTTTACTCGTTCCGTAATATATCATCCCGCAACTAACTCATTAGTTGCAATGCTTGCAAGGCTTATAGTGATGTGCATTATCGAGTGGGCCTAGAGATACCTCTCTGACAATCGGAGTGACAAATCCTAATCTTGAAATACGCCAACCCAACAAGTACCTTCGGAGACACCTGTAGAGCACCTTTATAATCACCCAGTTACGTTGTGACGTTTGGTGGCACACAAAGTGTTCCTCCGGTAAACGGGAGTTGCATAATCTCATAGTCATAGGAACATGTATAAGTTATGAAGAAAGCAATAGCAACATACTAAACGATCGTGTGCTAAGCTAACAGAATGGGTCAAGTCAATCACATCATTCTCCTAATGATGTGATCTCATTAATCAAATGACAACTCTTTGTCTATGGTTAGGAAACTTAACCATCTCTAATCAATGAGCTAGTCAAGTAGAGGCATACTAGTGACATACTGTTTGTCTATGTATCCACACATGTATTATGTTTCTGGTTAATACAATTCTAGCATGAATAATAAACATTTATCATGATATAAGGAAATAAATAATAACTTTATTATTGCCTCCAGGGCATATTTCCTTCAGTCTGGTGGAGCAACTGCCGATGAAAATCGCGCCGACTACGGTCATGGCGGACGATGACAGCGTCTTAGATGTCGTTCCCTTGTCGAGGCATCGTCGTTGCAGTCTGCGTCATCTGGCTCGGGATGCTCCAGGGGAAACTCTAGATCTGGGTCTTCCGGATCGGACGATGATGGCGTTTTATCGCTTTCCCTCTTGGGGGCATCGTTTTGGAGCAAGTGATGGCTAGGGGGATGGTGGAGCGGTACTTCATCTCACACATTGATGGCGACGGAGATCGGCGGCATGGCGCTGTGGAGGCTCGGCGTCCGATGCGCGGAGATGGACTCGCGCATGAGGAGGTAGCTGTCTGGCGTCATGGTGACGTCGATGGCAGAGTGGCCAGACAAGGTAGAAGCCTCAATATAATCTGAAGACGGACCTGTGGAAGATGGCGGCAACGACACACGAGTGCGTCTGACCGGATTGTTCCCCAGACCCGGTATGTGGCTCGGCTGGGGTTTCCAGCTTTTGATGTTAGGCTTAGGTGAGTGATTTGGGTAGTGGCCCAGCTAGCATCCCTTCATCATATGGATAGGAGTAGCGGCATATGTTGCTAAGATGGTGGATTCAGATATATTATTTGTAATACTTTGTAAAGTCCTCGAGAATAATCAATAAAGTGGCCATATGCATCTTCCAGATGCAGAGACCGGGGGTCATCATTTTCTAAAAAATGGAGCCTGAGCTCCACTAGCAATTTCGGACTACCACTAGCTTATAGAGGGAAACTCGTTATATTCTCACTGAGAAGAATAACAAAAATAACTAACCACGACGTCTTGTGGGTGTGATGCACCTGTTTTCGCGTGTTTTTCCACTAGTTAATCTGGCAATTCTCTTCTTCTTAATTAATGGGCTGAACCTCAAGGGTTTCAGTTCTTCTGAAAATATAAAAGCAATGTTGTTTAGAAAACCAATAATAATTAAAATAAATAACAATTTTGTTTCTCGAGTACTGAGCACATACACTACAACTAGTGAAGTAAGCACATGTGTGTTCCGTACGTACGTTGTGTGGGTCATCTTGCGGACTGATCATGTGGGTTCAGTAATACAGCCAGAGTCTGGACCTCCTGATTGAATGCCGACCATGTGATATTCATCTTTGACTAATATTGAGAGAAGTGGTTCAATCTAATCTAGTTTAAGTAGTGCCATGTCATGTGATCAGATCACACATTCACATTTGTTCTCCATAGCACACGAAGAATATACAAGTATCTGCATAATTCATAGGCCAATTCTCATTTATTTATTTATTTTCGATTAATGGATTATCAAGCCCTAACGCCTCCAGTTTTTGAAAAAAAAAGGTTCGATGCCCAACACTTACGAATCCAGGAAACTCCATATGAACTTCACATAAACAGCTCAATTTCCGGCAGGATTCAAGACAAGTCCTCGCACTCCAAACTAGGGGACCGATTAGATAGATCTCATATTCCCATGGCATGAGCTCAGGAAAATGGAGGGAAAATTGACATGATCCGAATCAGAGTAGTACTGTTTTTACCTTTTTTTGGCCGGCACACTATTTCATTGTGTTATTTCTAATACCAAAGATGCACATTTCGATACGTGCTATAGAGAAAAGAGAGCAAATAATGCTCATACAGTACTAGCTTGGACTCTCACATGGAGGAGGCTGGCCATGGACCATCTGTCTCTCAAGTCCCAAGTCCACAGACTAAGCTTGACCAGCTAATAATTGGCCAAGTTAACTGCCCAGATGCTTCTTCTTCCACCTCCTCATCAATCATTGAGACGTTCTTGGGTCTTGGCCCTTTTCCCTTGGACCACAATGGTAGATGGCAATGGAACATGGAACATGGGAATGACCGCAAGAGGGACTTTCTTAGGTGAACATTCTCTTCCCGCTAAAAGACTCTGAAAGCAGATACAGGGTTCATTGAATTTACCATGCGGCTACAGAGGTTACAGCAGCGAAAACTTACAGCAAGTATTAGCAAGAAACTTCGCAGTACGATCCATACACTGGGATCCGTGCCGCAAGAATATTTGCAACAACCAGATTTACAAAACCTGAAACCTAAGGGCCGGGAGGACATTTCACAAGATTGTTGGGTGTCCTAGGCCTTTACAAATTACAAGCAAAGCAAACTGCACACACTCCATAGATACATGCGAGGAGAAAGCAAAAGAGCGATCAAAATCTACCAGAAGCCTGTACTCTACACACAATCAGAATGAGGTCGATCTCGTTCTCCGAAGATGCCTTTTCGGTTCTGGAGGGGGCGCGGACTTCAATAACATGTCCAACTCCTGCAAGCAAATGCGGTGAAACATCGTTGTCGTCAATAAAGAGGTGAATGGCAATCACTAGATAAATACAGGCTCACACTTTCAATAGCACATAGCAGCAATTGCTGGTTCTTGGTCAAACTGCACCAAGTATAATGTACTTGTGTGTTATTCGTATTCATGTGAGAAACCAAGAGGCAGATCTTGAAAGCAGAAGAACACGGAAATATAATTCTTTCGGCAGAAAATTTATATACTCAACGAATATTTCTTTCAGCACATCATGCTTCTATGCTTATTCTTGCAGCCATGGCTTCATGATACCACAGGTGCACCGAGTATTTGAGAAGTACATCCAAAGCGATGCTTTGATTTTTTTTTAATCACCAACAGAAAAAGGAGACAAAGGTGTAAATTATTTGGTGAAACAGGGCACGCCGGTGCGTGCTTGCACTAAAAGTGCAAACTATACAGATGAAGCAGGAAAACATTGGAAAAAATAACAGTAGTAAATTAAACAAACCTCCACCAAACAAATCTAAAGGAAATTAAACAGGTTATGTACAGAAAATGAGCATGATCTACCTTCTCTCTCTTCAGCCTCTTGTTCTCCTCTTCCAGACAAGACAATTTGCATTCGAGCTCGTTTGTGTAGGCCTAAATTTCATACAAAAAAGTTCCCAAAGTTAAAAATTAGTTTTGATACAAAGAAATATACCCAGTGCTGCCGTGAATTAAGATAAACCCAGAACAGAAGTAATCATACAATGAGTAAATTAGGGGTTATGTAGGTGCAAAATAGACAAGCTAACATATTATGGTGTAGTAAGATAAATCCAGAACAGAAGTAGTCCTTCAATGAGTAAAATAGGGGGGTTATGTAGGTGCAAAATAGGCAAACTAACCTATTATAGTGTGTTCTAATCTAAAGAGGGGATGTTAGTTCTGTTCTTGTGCAGAGTAACCAAATAAAGGTCTTTCTTACAAAAAAATTAGCTTTTGGGAGTTGTGCTAATTAGAGATTGCTTGCTAGGCTCCTTGCTAACTGGATCCTACATGAGAGCTAATTCACTTTTTCCTCTATTAGTATGTTTCTAAATCTCATAGAAGCTTTTGTATCATTCTAAAGTGCTAAACAAGTTCTATAGTCATGACTTGAATCGTAAAGAGTCAGAAAAATAAACCTGTTTCCTAGCTCTTGAACGTGCAGCCGATTCTCGGTTCTTGATCATCCTCTTCTGCCTCCGATCAGCAACCTTGTATACCACATCCTGGGAAGACATTCTCTTACGACTAGGACTTTGAAGATCAGAAAGTTCTAGAGATGACGAAATACTCATTTGACGATCTGGGTAGATGGAATCCATTGTCGAAGGGATTGCAACACTCAACGGTTGCGCAATCGACTGACGTACAATATACGCATCAATTGCACTTGTTCCCTGTGGGAAATCCTGCACTCTGGTCATCAAATGAGCACTTTCTCCAGTTCCTACAAGATCAATTAACTCCTCGGCATCCTTCTGATACTGCCCAGTAACAATGCCAGCCCTTTGCAAGAACTCCTCAAGTGTTATCTCCCCAAACGACATCTGTGCATCACAACCTGAACTCCTTTTCTCATCATCACTACTCTCCTCTTCCTGCTGGATGTCTCTCCAAATTTCATCCACTGTCTTCTTGCTCAATGGTAGGGGCACAGTAATGCTGCTGCCCTGACGTTCCAAACCAAAAGCTGACGTGCTTTGACTGCCTGAATTCCCAGCGCCATTTGGTAATGGAAGGTTCTTCTCATCTGGAAGCACACTCCTCACAAAGTCATCAAGGTTCATACTAAGAAGTGGCGCACCAAGGTGGCTTTCAACCTCACTGAGGGTGAGGTTATAGAGAGAGCCTTCCCTGACTAGTGTCTGAATTTGGGCCCTGTTCCGCTTCTTGCCTGTGATGGCGGTGCCACCGCCTTCAGAGCTCATTTTGCCTGTTTTATGTTTGACCAATGACACTATTGATGATCAGTCGTTGATAGCATGAAACAGTAAGCTTTCTGATTTTGGTAATCCTTGTGCAAAAAATATTCAGATTTTGATTAATTCAAGCAGGCAATCTTACTGCAATATGGAAAGATTTAATTAAGATCCAATATACATATGATAGAGCAAGCTCAGAAAAATTATCAGTTAGTGAAGAATGTAGTTCAACGTGCACTATCATATGTATTTTGTCCAACTTCGAATTCCAACAAATAAAAGATAAAGGGCAACCCGTCCAAAAAATTGTACACTGATGGTTGTGACTGCTGACTAGACACTAAACTCAAAACTGAAACCAAACCCAAAAGGCAGGTGCAACCTTATCCTAACCCACTGACTTGAAGAAGGAAAAAATGAACCAAACAACAGGAAAGGTACAAATAACATATATGATCCTATACGAGAAAAGAATAGCATAATCATTATGAAATACTGCAAATACACTTCCTAGGGAAAATTCATATGGCACCAGTGAGGCAGTGCCACAAAATCTCAGGTGGGACCATTCTTCATATACTGTGCTGCGCGAATAACTTTGTACATAGATCATGGGATTAAAGTATGGACATGCAAATGGTCAGAAAGCCAATTTGTGTGCCGCACCTAAAAATTGTATGCTATTTTACTCTCTCACTCTTTTTTTTTGTACAACACACAAATGAACATGTTTTTCGGAGAAAAACTGTTGTTCATACTTCATGGAATGTACACATGAGTTCTTTTTCAAATGTCGAACATCATTTTGAAGCATCAATGAAACTACTTCCATAGATTGGAGACAAAAACCTCTGCGCCCAAGTCATAAACTGAGTACTGGACTAACATTTGGCAGATTATCACCAGGGGGTAAAGTTAAAGAAAATGAAAGGCCCATAGATTATGGCTGTAGGCAAAAAATTAACACATCCTCTAAAATTATAGAGTTTCAAGCAGTAGAAAAGAAAGCACGCCTGCTGACACGAACTTCCTCCGTTCCAAAATAGATGACTCAACTTTGTACTAACTTTGTACAAAGTTGAGTCATCTATTTTGAAACGGAGGGAGTAGAAAGTAATACGGCAGCAAAAGGAATAAAATTATCAGCCAAATATACATCTACCGGAGACCCAAAACTCTAAAGTCTGAACCAGAAAGGCACAATCATATATACTAGTAGAACCTAAAGAAACGGATATACAGATCATGGCAATTCTAAATTAAATTAGTGGAGCACCAGTCTATCTCATCGCAGCCCGCAATTGCTCAAAAGCGGACCGCATAAAACGCCCGAAACCCCCAAACAAGCAAGAAATCGGCGAATTCCGCTTCATTCCCAGGACGAAATGAAACCTACGCTAATAGCACGTCACTGGATTCCGAGTAAAATGTGCTAACTGATCCAATTCCAATCCAACGAAGCACGCCATGATGGATCAGCGGAACAAATTGGCCCGGGTGCGGGGAAAGACAACAGAGCTGATTAGGATCAGATACTAACTTGGAGAAGCAGCGCGATGCCTGCAGGGAGAGGATAATCTGCTGCTCGGTGCGCGATAACTCCGAGGTATCGAGAGTGGAATCTTGCTCCGCGCGCACAGAGATGAGAAAAGAGAGAGAGAAAGGGAAAGCACCGGAGAATATATTTCTCGCGTGAAGACGAAGACGACGACAGGTAGAGAGTGATGGCGGGCCCTAAGACGTGGACGTGTGTTACTTGGGCCCAAGGTGTGCTTTGTTTGGGCTGGATCTAACCAATCCGGTAATTATCCAGAAACCCAGAGCCCAAAAGAATGTCGGTCCGTTTGACGTGCAGGCTTATGTTTCTAAGTCGACTCAGAAAAAAAATTAGGCATGGTCCACTGCATCTTCTTTTTCTTTCTCCTCCGTGTAGCCACCGGTCCCCCCATCGCTTGATGGGGCATGAATCTTCCATCTTCTCATCTCCTTTTTCATCTGGTGACCTCGTCCGGCGAGTCGCATTCCCACCACTGCATTTCCACTCTCAGGATCGTTGGCATACAATGCTAGAAGCCACCGTGAGACTGGGCCAGGGGAGGGAGTTGCGAAGCCGGTTCCTCCCTCCCATGTCTACTCTGCGAGGGGAGGTGGCGTTGTTGTAAGCCTGTTCCTTCTTGTTATTTGTTTATTTTTGGTTTTGCATGACATCAATATCCGCGGAGGTCAAAATACGTTGTCGGTTTAACATGATTTTTTTGGGCAACAAGGAGTGTTGTAAGTTTTAGGAGAGATCGAGACGAGCCGCGAGGAGCCCAGGGGTGGCCGCGCCCCCTCGTCCGTGTGGGGCTCACAAACACCGCCTTGACCTGATTCCACTGTCATAATTCCCTATAAATACTGAAACCATCCGTTGTGCCCCTAAAAGAATTTTTATCGCCGCCGCAAGCCTCTATTCCAAAGAGATAGCATTTAGAGCCCTGTTACGGAGCTCTACGGGAGGAGGAAGCCATTCCCGAAGCCATCTTGATCAACCTTGTTGCCTCCATGACCATGTGTAAGTAGTTCCTTTAGGACCCACGGGTCCATAGTAGTAGTTAGATGGTTCTCTCTTTCTCTTTTGGATCTTCAATGTCATGTTATCGTTCTTGATCAAGATCAACTGGATATAATCAATGGTGTGTTTGTTGGAAAATGATGAATTCTCACTTTATGATCAGATTGTTCACTTAATTCAATTGAATCTATTTGGACTTTATGCCACATAATTAAATAGTTTTGTAATGCTCTCCGATCTATCTATGTTCTTTGGCCAAGTTCGATTGATTTTTATTCAGTGGGAGTAGTGCTTTGTAGTGGGTTTAATCTTGCATTGCTCTAACCCAGTGACAATAAGGGCTAGAACATTTATTGTATTTTTTCGTTTGCGAGAAAATTTCCAATCTATTCATATTCAATCATGGCAATACAATGAACGCCAATAATAATACTTATTACATCCAGATCAATAGACCACCTAGCGACGACTACAAGCACTGAAGCGAGCCAAAGGCGTGCCACCGTCACCGCCCCTCCCTCGCTGGAGTCGGGAAAAACTTGTTGTAGTAGACAATCAGGAAGTCCTCGTGCTAAGACCCCATAGGACCAGTGACGGGGTAGGGGACCCGGAGTGCCTAACGTAAAGGAGACCGGCCTCGACCTTGACCAGGGCCCACCAGGCCCAGAGAGAATCATGGAACCCTAGGAAGGAGAGGGCGGTGAACGTGTACCCCAAGGCAGAAGGCGGCGGCCATATCGATCTGATCTCTTCTCCGTGTACACCCTAGACCTCTCATGTCTATATAAAGGGAGGTCTAGGGTCCTCATTAGGGATCCAATGTGGAACTCAACTCTCGGTAGACATCCCAAACACCATTGTAATCCTCTGCATGAGGTATCCCCTCACCATGAATACCAAGACAAAGCATGACGTAGGGTATTACTCCTCAGAGGCCCGAACCTGGATAAATTGTGTGTGCAAATTCTATTGCGGTACTTCCAGTCTCGTCATGAACCCTACCGAGGGATCTGACATGAATTCGCTTCGTCAGTTGGCGCGCCAGGCACAGGTGACGTTGAACGGAGAACGAACCCGGCTCAGAGAATCACTAGAGGCCAACGATCTCTCGCCACGCCATCGCCTCACCCTCATGTTTTGCTCTTTCGAGCTAATCGCTGATAGATCAGGGAAATTCTTGACATCTTGCCTTCACGCCACATCAAAAGCATGTATAACAGGCATGGGAAGGACCAAGAGGTCTACGACCGCCCCGGTCACCCCGCATGAACATGCATCGTATGACCTCCACGACGCTATGAAGCCTCTTGCGAGACCTCCGTAAACATGATATTCACAACGGCTGACACACGGCGGAATCAGAAGCTCGCCAGACGCGCGATCTACACAACGGAGGAGGTAGCCAGTGAATAACTGGCATGGTCCCAAGAGACAATTACCTTCCACACAGGGGACCACCCCGAAGACGTCGTGCAGCCAGGAAAGCACACCCTGGTACTGGACCCTGTCGTGGGGGCTAATGCCTCTCATGCGTCCTGATGAACGGAGGCAGCGGCCTCAACATTATCTTCACTGATACCCTAGAAAAGATGAAGATCTCCCTCTTAGGACTACATAGCTCGGGCGTGGGCTTCCAATGGGTAGTGTTGGCCGACCGACGACGATGGTGGTGGGAGGAAAAGGAACCCTAGACTTTTCTTAGGGGAGGTGATCTTATAAACACGTACTGTATTATTGCCGCCAAGGATAAAGGGATGGGGTTTTATCATATTGATTGAATTCTTCATGTCTACATTATGTCATCTTTCTTATTGCGATACTCTACTTCTTGCAAACTTAATACCTTGAGATGCATGTTGGATAGCGGTTTTGGGGTGGAGTATTAGTAGTAGATGCAGTTGGACTAATGGTCTACTTATCACGGACATAATGCCTATATGATATTATGCCATGAATGATCATAGTCATAAATATTGCAATCTTTTCAATTGCCCAACTGTAATTTGTTTACCATGCCATTCGCTTGTTTTCGGAAGAGATGCCACTAGTGAACCTATGGCCCCTGGGCCTATTCTTTATTGATACATTCTTATACAAAATTTCCTCTTTTATTTGTCTTTTCACTTTACCACCATCTATATCTATTTGCTTTTATTCTTGTAACTAGCAAGACAAGGGCTTGACAACCCTCTCACCACACTGGGTGCAAAATTTTTATTTTGTTTGTGTGCATGTGTTGCTTATATTGTTAGCTTAGGAGCTCCTTTTGGTTTGATAAACCTTGGTTCTTAACCAAGGGATGACTTTGTTGTTATCTACTTCACCCTTCCTCTTTGGAGAAACCCAACGACTCCAGCGGGAGTAGCAGTCATTGATTGCTGGAACCGGCAACAACCAAAGCTGCAACAGGCGAGTGAGAAAGCTACCACCATCAAGAGGCAAAAGTTGGGGACCTCCCACTGCATAGCCAAGGGAAGCCGCAACCGTTGATGGAAAAGGTTTCAACCAAAGGAAAAAATATTCAACCGATGGCGAGGGAAGCCCGGACCAGGCCACTCCATAACCACGAAGCTGTGAAAGTGCTAGTTATCGACTAGAGGGGGTGAATAGGCGATTTTTATGGAAGTCTTCAAAACACGAGGGCTTTGAAGACAAACAGTAGAAATGGACCTATTGATATGTAGCGGAAGGTAGACTACACTAGACAGACCATAGTCATGTAAGCAATGAAGTGAAAGTTCGAAGACTATCAGCAACTAGGTAGTATGGATCGGGATGGAAGATAGTATGAAGCAAAACAGTAAATAGTCTTCACTCAGTGAAGTCAATCAGATCATACAGGAAAGCAGTGATTTCACGAAGACAAACTATAAAGTAAAGGGAGGTGAAGGATAGAACCAGTAGCTTGGTGAAGACAAGGATTTGGTAGACCAGTTCCAGTTGCTGTGACAACTGCACGTCTGGTTAGGGAGGCCGAGATTTAACTCAGAAGACCGCGTCTTCACCTCATTCCCCTTGATCTAAGGACACACAGTCCTCACCCAATCACTCTGGTAAGTCTTCAAGGTAGACTTCCAAACCATCACAGACTTCGTTCACCGGCAATCTACAATGACTCTTGGATGCTTAGAACGTGACGCCTAACCGGCTGGAGGATTCACAGTCCTCAAGTGTAACAAGTCTTCAGATCACGCGGACAGAAAGACTTCAGTGATGCCTAACACTCTTCAGCTTTGGGTGTTTTGGGCTTTGTACTTGCAAGAATCTCTCTCTCAAATGCTTCGGAGGTGGGTTGCTCTCAAATGATAAAAGCCGTGCACTAACTCTGAGCAGCCACCAATTTATGGTGTAGGGGGTGGGCTATTTATAGCCAGGAGACAACCCGACCTGATTTGTCCGAAATGGCCCTGGGTCACTAAGGAACTGACACGTGTCCAACGGTCAGATTTCAAACACACGCGGCAGCTTGACTTGGGATACAAGTAAAGCTGACTCATCCAACTCTGGATAAGATTTGCTCTCGCTGTCTTCGCTCGAAGACATAGGATTTGGTTGAGCATCACTTCAGTCACTCTGACTTTGTTCACTTGGACCCCACTTAACAGTATGGTGGTTCCTATGACTCAACAAAGAAGAAAAGGAAACTACGAAACAACTATGTCTTCGCACTCCATAGTCTTCACATGAATGTCTTCTCATGTCATAATCTTCACTGTGAATATCTTCAGAGACCACCATTGTCTTCAATATCTTCACACATTTTTAGGGGTCATCTCTGGTAGGTAAACCAAATCAATATGGGACTACTACCTGTGTTATCCTGCAATTCTCATGAACACATTAGTCCCTCAACCAAGTTTGTCGTGAATACTCCAAAACCAACTAAGGGTGGCACTAGATGCACTTACAAGCTGCAACCTAAGATAAAAAACCTTCAACTAGCGCAGCGAGTTGACGATGCTGCAAGCGGTGATGCCGGAGCTGTGGCTGAAGGCACAGTGGTGATGCGACTAGCTAGAGCGCTACTATGACGACAACCACCACCTGTTGATGCAATCGACAGCTGCTACGATGTCAATGCTTCAACCAGTGACAACGTTGCTACAAGGGCATGTCTGGAATCAGCGAGGATGGGGTGCTGTGAGGGCGGCGATTGGAACCCTGAAGGATCCTGGCTCCCCCTGGGGGTTCCCTATGGGCCCCACACGATTGTGTGGTAAGGACGCGTGCCCCCCTATGGCTCCTCTCCACCGCCTCTCGATGTCTACACTTTATATTTGCCTAAAAACCATGATTTTCTAGGGAGGATAACTTTTCTACCGCCTTACCTCTCTTTTCAGAAGCAATCCAATCTGGAGGCCTTTTCGGTACTCTATCGGAGGGGGAAATCATCTCGGTGGCCATCTACATTTAACCATTCCACCAACATGATCACTTGTGAGTGTTTTCAGTTGGACTATGGATCCATAGTAGTAGCTAGATGGATTTCTCTCCCTTATTGCTCAATACAAAGATGACATGAGCTACTATACATGATTATCAATATGATACTCTCTATGTATTTGTTGTGGTGCAATGAATTGTCACTTTATGATCAAATCTGTCCATGAATTCTTTTGAGATTGATTTGGTTTCTTTGTTGCACATATATTGTACATATATGCTCTTCGATCTATTTGTTTTTCTTTGGCAAAGTTTGATGGATGATATTCAAGAGAGAGTGGTGTATGTTGGTTGGGTTCACTTAGTAATCTACCACAGTGACAAAAAGTGAAAAGGGCTTTTATTATATTGTTTCCACTAAGGATAAAAAGATGATTGTGTAGCTGTCCTCTAAGTGCAGAGTGACAACAATATATCATCAACATCACGTCATTATACTTAATACAATTCTCTATTCTTTACTTAATACTTTGAGATGCATGCTAATAGCAATCTTAGGGTGGAGTACTAGTTGCAGATCTAGTTGGATTAACGATATATGGATGTCCGGACGTGATGCCTATATGTGATTATGCCATACATAACCATACTCATAAAAACTGTAATTTAATCGATGCACAACTGTGATTTTTATACCACACCTTGTCGTTTACTTTAAGAGAAGCCACTAGTGAACACATGGATTCCAGTCCATCTTTTCCCATTGCATACAACCTCAATCTCCTCGTTTTACTGCCTCTGCAATCTGAATTGTATTTTAATTTTCCTTGCAACCACAATATTCTGAACACACTTCGTTTAATCCTTGTAAATAGCAAGGCTTACAAGGCTATTAAGACTGACAATCTTAGTAGTTCCATTTTGGGCCAAGGTAAGTTTTGTATTTGTGTCACTACTGGAATCAGGATCTTTGCCGTCAGCTAGCTGACGGCAAAGAACGTCTTTGCCATCATCTTACAGAAAACTGACGGCAAAGAATAAGCTGATGACAAAGACCATGTTTGCTGTCAGCCTGCTCTTTGCCGTCTACTAGCTGACGGCATGGAAACTTTGTCTTCTGCTAGCAGACAGCAAAGAGGGTGGGTGGCCCACTAACGAGAACGACCTAACGGCTACTTTCTTTGTTGTTTGCTAGCAGACGACAAATAAAATGGCCAACCTAAAGGTCGTTTCCCCCGGCCCCACCCCACTAGCTAGGCTCTTTGCCGTCTGCGCAGACGGCAATGATCTATGACCTAACTAAAAAGCGGCCAGCGCCCACGCCCCACCCCTCTCTCTCCCCCTCTCTCTCCCCTCACCTCACCCGCGCTGCCGCCCCTGTGCCCAAGCCGCCCCCACCCCCGACCCCCACCGCCCCTGACCCCA
>NC_041388.1:259663051-259675294 GCF_002162155.2 Triticum dicoccoides
GGCGCCGCTCCGTCTAGCCGCCCCCGATGAGGTTTTTCACTTTTTTTCTTTCTTTTTTCTTGCTGTTTTTTGATTTATGTTGTACTATTAGTAATTTAGGTTAATTGATTTAGTTGTTTTTTAGGTTAGTAGATTTTAGGTTATTAGTACATTTTGTGAGATGAAAAAAATAAGAAAAAGTAGAAGTGGAGAGGAAAAAGGAAAATAAAGAAGAAAAGGAAGTCAAGAGCAAGAAGAAAAATAAGGATAGGAAAAAGGAAAATAAAGAAGAAGAAGAGAATAGAAGAAGAAGAAGAAGAAGCCATGACCGGCACCCCGACACCCTGACCCTGACCCGACACCCCGACCCCCTGACTCCGACACCGCGACCCCGACACGACACCCCGACACCGCGACCCCGACACGGTGATGTCGCTTGAAGGTACGTCGGTTTTTTCCCAAAGAGGAAGGGATGATGCAGCACAACGGCGGTAGGTATTTCCCTCAGAAATGAAACCAAGGTTATCGAACCAGTAGGAGAACCAAGCAACACAACGTAAACAGCCCCTGTACACAAATAACAACACCTCGCAACCCGACGTGTTAAAGGGGTTATCAATCCCTTTCGGGTAACGGTTGGTGTGTGGACGGGAGAAAGTTGTAAATATTGATATACCGAATGCCAAATAAAATAAATTGCAGCAAGGTATTTTTGTATTTTTGGTTTAATAGATCTGAAAATAAAAGGCAAATAAAATAGATCGCGAAGGCAAATATATGAGAAATAAGACCCGGGGGCTGTAGGTTTCACTAGTGGCTTCTCTCGAGAAAAATAGCAAAGCGGTGGGTGGACAAATTACTATTGGGAAATTGATAGAACCTCAAATAATTATGACGATATCCAGGCAATGATCATTACATAGGCATCACGTCCAAGATTAGTAGACCGACTCCTGCCTGCATCTACTACTATTACTCCACACATCAACCACTATCTAGCATGCATCTAGTGTATTAAGTTCATGGAAAAACAGAGTAATGCAATAAGAACGATGACATGATGTAGACAAGATCCATTTATCTATATGGCGGTAGATATAGATCTCGTCTTTTTATCCTTAGTAGCAACGATACATACGTGTCGGTTCCCTTTCTGTCACTGGGATCGAGCACCGTAAGATCGAACCCACTATCGGGCACCTCTTCCCATTGCAAGATAAATAGATCAAGTTGGCCAAACAAAACCCAAATATCGGAGAAGAAATACGAGGCTATAAGAGATCATGCATAAAAGAGATCAAAGGAACTCAAATACTTTCATGGATATAAAAAGATAGATCTGATCATAAACTCAAAGTTCACCGATCCCAACAAACACACCACAAAAGAGTTATATCATATGGATCTCCAAAAGACCATTGTATTGAGAATCAAGAGAGAGAGAGATGAAGCCATCTAGCTACTAACTACGGACCCAAAGGTCTACAAAGAACTACTCACGCATCATCGGAGAGGCACCAATGGAAGTGGTGAACCCCTCCGTGATGGTGTCTAGATTGGATCTGGTGGTTCTGGACTCTGCGGTGGCTGGATGAATATTTCGTCCACTCCCCTAGGGTTTCTGGAATATTGTGGTATTTATAGAGCAAAGAGGTGGCCTGGGGGGCACCTGAGGTGGGCAGAACCCACCAGGGCGCGCCTGGGCCTCCTGGCGCGCCATGGTGGGTTTTCCCCTCCCCGGGACTACCCTCGGGTGCAACCAGGGCCTAATATCTTCCATCTGGTCCATAAAAAATCTCCATAAAGTTTCGTGGCATTTGGACTCCGTTTGATATTGGTTTTTCATGATGTAAAAAACATGGGAAAAAACAGCAACTGGCACTTGGCACTGTGTCAATAGGTTAGTACCAAAAATGATATAAAATGATTATAAAACATCCAAGATTGATAATAAAACAGCATGGAACAATCAAAAATTATAGATACGTTGGAGACGTATCACACGGCACCCCCAACCCCGACACAGCACCCCGACCCCGACACGACACCCCAACACCCCGACATGGCATCCCCGACCCCGACACGACACCCCGACCCCCGACACCTCCCGAAAAAGGTGCTCTTCGGCCTTCCAGAGGCCGACGGGGCCATATATTTGTGAATTATGAGTTAGGTCATATATTTTTTGATTTTGTTATAAAAACATCATATTTGTGTTGAACAGGTGGTTTTAAATGTGAAGTTGTTTCGTCGCTGCGAGGGTCTGGTGTTCGACGACCTCCCAGTGCGTTCGACGAGCTTCGCCGCTGCGTTCTTGGGTGAGAAAAAATGACATCTCCTCCTCCCCCTTCATTTGCTTTGTTTCGGTCTTCGTGCCAATGAAACTTGCTAGCTATAGGTTTCTTCAATCATCAGTATGCGTGACCACTATGCGTATCCCGTTTGAAAGGGTTACATCTATAAATATGCATGAATTTGCATATTTATAACCGTGATTCTTTTGAATTGTCCAACATTATCGATGGACAGCCCGAGTATGTGTAGATTGGGTTCGTTTTCCCATATGCTCTGCCTCGGATCTGATGCAGAATTTTGTCAGTGCCTCCCCGTTGTTCTCCGGGTACACATCCTCTCTCCTTATTGCTGAGACGTGTATCAGGAGAATAGCGGGGAGGTGCTGCGGAAATTTTGCGTCAGATCTAGAGCATGGCAAAACGAACCCAATCTACACATACTCGGGTGGAATTATGACCTATCTTTACCTATTAGCGTCTAGGTTGCATGGACACAATAAAAGTGACAAACTCCATTAACTAATGAGTATATATATATATATATATATATATATATATATATATATATATATATATATATATATATATATATATATATATATATATATATATATATCTTATGTGTCAGTAGCTAGGGAAGATGAGTGATCGTGCATGGATGTACATCGGTCACACTAGTCAGAAAGACATGACCAATGAATGGTTAACAAAAACCAAGGGGTTTGTGAGAGCCGCATTTGCAAATGGCTAGAGGTCAACCTGGTGCCCCTGTGCTGGGTGAGACAATTGGCACAAGAGGACAGAGGATGAAATGGGCAAACACCTGCAGAAGAGGGGTTTTATGCCAGGTTATACAGTGTGGACATTTCATGGCGAGTCTGCCCAATGTGCCAGAGCTAGGGTGCTTCGCCGTCGCACCAACCAGCATGGTACTGGGATGGAAGACATGGTGCAAGACTTTGATGATGCTCGGGACTCGGACGATGAGATGGAGGAATATGCAAAGGCCTTCAATGAAATGTTGGAGTCTTCAAAACATCCTCTCCACGAGCACACTGAGCTTTGTCAGCTGGATGCCATCTCACAAATAATGGCTCTGAAGGCTCAATTCAACTTGGGCAGAGAATGCTACTACGTGATGATGATAGTATTTGGACGTTTTCTACCCAAAGGCCATGTACTACCTGCAAACCTGTACCAGTTAGACAAAATCCTCCGTGCTCTTAAGATGCCCTATGAGAAGATACATGGTTGTGAGAAAGGATGTGCCTTATTTAGGCTTCAGTATGCGGACTTGAACTATTGTCCCATTTGCAAGTCATCCAGGTATGTTGTGGTAGACAACGGTATGGGTGAGAAGACGCAGACCAAAATCCCAGTGAATGTTCTTCGGTATATGCCAATCGTACCAAGACTTCAACGTCTTTTCATGGTTGAAGAGACGACCAGACAGATGACATGGCACAAAACGGGCAAAAGAACCCAACTAGATGTAGATGGGAAGCTGATGATGGTGCACACATGAAGCGTGGAAGCGCTTTGATGCATTACATCATGAAAAAGCGGCAAATCCAAGGCATCCTTGAGTCGCCATCAGCATGGATGGGTTCAGTGTGTTTGGTCTGACGGCAACCCAATGTAGTTGTTGGCCCGTATTTGTCATTGAAGGAAATATGCCCTAGAGGCAATAATAAAGTTATTATTTATTTCCTTATTTCATGATAAACGTTTATTATTCATGCTAGAATTGTATCAACTAGAAACATAATACATGTGTGAATACATAGACAAACAAAGTGTCACTAGTATGCCTCTACTTGACTAGCTCGTTGATCAAAGATGGTTATGTTTCCTAACCATAGACATGAGTTGTCATTTGATAAACGGGATCACATCATTAGGAGAATGATACGATTGGCTTGACCCATTCCGTTAGCTTAGCACTTGATCATTTTAGTTTACCACTATTGCTTTCTTCGTGACTTATACATGTTCCTATGACTATGAGATTATGCAACTCCCGATTACCGGAGGAACACTTTGTGTGCTACCAAATGTCACAACGTAACTGGGTGATTATAAAGGTGCTCTACAGGTGTCTCCGATGGTACTTGTTGAGTTGGCATAGATCGAGATTAGGATTTGTCACTCCGATTGTCGGAGAGGTATCTCTGGGCCCTCTCGGTAATGCATATCACTATAAGACTTGCAAGCAATGCAACTAATGAGTTAGTTACGAGATGATGCATTACAGAACGAGTAAAGAGACTTGTCGGTAATGAGATTGAGTTAGGTATTGAGATACCGACGATCAAATCTCGGGCAAGTAACATACCGATGACAAAGGGAACAACGTATGTTGTTATGCGGTTTGACCGATAAAGATCTTCGTAGAATATGTAGGAGCCAATATGAGCATCCAGGTTCCGCTATTGGTTATTGACCGGAGACGTGTCTCGGTCATGTCTACATAGTTCTCGAACCCGTAGGGTCTGCAAACTTAACGTTCGATGACGATCGGTATTATGAGTTTATGTGATTTGATGTACCAAAGGTAGTTCAGAGTCCCGGATTTGATCACGGACATGACGAGGAGTCTCGAAATGGTTGAGACATAAAGATTGATATATTGGATGACTATATTTGGATATCGGAAATGTTCCAGGTGATTTCAGAGAAAACCGAAGTGTCGGAGGGTTACCGGACCTCCCCCGGGAGAAGTAATGGGCCACATGGGCCTTAGTGGAGAGAGAGAGGGCCAGCCAGGGCAGGCCGCACACCCCCTCCCCCTCTAGTCCGAATTGGACTAGGGAAGGGGGGGCTTTCCTTCTCCCTCTCCTCCTTCCTTTCCCCCTCCTAGTAGGAGTAGGAAAGGGGAGTCCTACTCCTACTAGGAGGAGGACTCCTCCTCCTAGCGCGCCCTGCAAGGGCCTGCCAGCCTCCCCCCTTGCTCCTGTATATACGGGGGCCGGGGGCACCCTAGGACACACAAGTTGATTGTTCCAAGCCGTGTGTGGTGCCCCCCTCCACCATAATCCACCTCGATCATATTGTAGCGGTTCTTAGGCGAAGCCCTGCGTCGGTAGCAACATCATCACCGTCATCACACCGTCGTGCTGACGGAACTCTCCTATGAAGCTCTGCTGGATCGGAGTTCGTGGGACGTCATCGAGCTGAACGCGTGCTAAACTCGAAGGTGCCATACGTTCGGTACTTGGATCGGTCGGATCGTGAAGACGTACGACTACACCAACCGCGTCCTCATAACGCTTCCGCTCTACGAGGGTACGTGGACAACACTCTCCCCTCTCGTTGCTATGCATCACCATGATCTTGCGTGTGCATAGGATTTTTTTTTGAAATTACTGCGTTCCCCAACAGTGGCATGATAACCCACAAGTATAGGGGATCGCAACAGTTTTCGAGGGTAGAGTATTCAACCCAAATTTATTGATTCGACACAAGGGGAGCCAAAGAATATTCTCAAGTATTAGAAGCTGAGTTGTCAATTCAACCACACCTGGAAACTTAATATCTGCAGCAAAGTGTTTAGTAGCAAAGTAATATGACAGTAGTGGTACCGGTAGCAAAAGGTAATGATAGCAAAGTAATGTTTTTGGTATTTTGTAGTGATGATAGCAATAACAACGGAAAAGTAAATAAGCGAAGAACAATATGTGGAAAGCTCGTAGGCAATGGATCAATGATGGAGAATTATGCCGGATGTGGTTCATCATGTAACAGTCATAACCTAGGGTGACACAGAACTAGCTCCAGTTCATCAATGTAATGTAGGCATGTATTCCGATTATAGTCATACGTGCTTATGGAAAAGAACTTGCATGACATCTTTTGTCCTACCCTCCCGTGGCAGCGGGGTCCTTACGGAAACTAAGGGATATTAAGGCCTCCTTTTAATAGAGTACCGGAACAAAGCATTAACACATAGTGAATACATGAACTCCTCAAACTACGGTCATCACCGGTAAGTATCCCGATTATTGTAACTTCGGGGTTAACGGATCATAACACATAATACGTGACTATAGACTTGCAAGATAGGATCAAGAACTCTCATATATTGATGAAAACATAATAGGTTCAGATCTGAAATCATGGCACTCAGGCCCTAGTGACAAGCATTAAGCATAGCAAAGTCATAGCAACATCAATCTCAGAACATAGTGGATACTAGGGATCAAACCCTAACAAAACTAACTCGATTACATGATAGATCCCATCCAACCCATCACCGTCCAGCAAGCCTACGATGGAATTACTCACACATGGCGGTGAGCATCATGAAATTGGTGATGGAGGATGGTTGATGATGACGATGGCGACAGATTCCCCTCTTCGGAGCCCCGAACGGACTCCAGATCAGCCCTCCCGAGAGGTTTTAGGGCTTGGCAGCGGCTCCGTATCGTAGAACGCGATGATTTCTTCTCTCTTATTTTTTTCTCCCCGAAACCAAATATATAGAGTTGGAGTTGGAGTCGGAGGAGCTCCAAGGGTCCCACGAGGTAGGGGAGCGCGCCTTAGGGGGGCAGGCGCGCCCCCACCCTCGTGGACAGGTGGTGGCCCCCTAGCCTTCATATTTTGCAAGGATTTTTTATATTTTCCAAAAAGGTGTTCCGTGAAGTTTCAGGCCATTCCGAGAACTTTTGTTTCTACACATAAATAACACCATGGTAATTCTGCTGAAAACAGCGTCAATTCGGGTTAGTTCCATTCAAATCATGCAAATTAGAGTCCAAAACAAGGGCAAAAGTGTTTGGAAAAGTAGATACGATGGAGACGTATCAACTCCCCCAAGCTTAAACATTTTCTTGTCCTCAAGCAATTCAGTTGATAAACTGAAAGTGATAAAGAAAAAACTTTTACAAACTCTGTTTGCTCTTGTTGTTGTAAATATGTAAAGCCAGCATTCAAGTTTTCAGCAAAGATTATAACTAACCACATTCACAATAACACTTAGTTCTCAAGTTTACTCATATCAATGGCATATTCAACTAGCGAGCAATAATAATAAATATCGGATGACAACACTTTCTCAAAACAATCATAATATGATATAACAAGATGGTATCTCGCTAGCCCTTTCTGAGACCGCAAAACATAAATGCAGAGCACCTTTAAAGATCAATGACTGACTAGATATTGTAATTCATGGTAAAAGAGATCTAGTTAAGTCATACCCAATGTAAACTAACAATAATGAATGCAAATGACAGCGGTGCTCTCCAACTGGTGCTTTTTAATAAGAAGATGATGGCTCAGCATAAAAGTAAATAGACAGGCCCTTCGCAGAGGGAAGCAGGGATTTATAGAGGTGCCAGAGCTCAGTTTTGAAATAGAGGTGAATAATATTTTGAGCGGTATAGTTTCATTGTCAACATAACAACCAAGAGATGGCGATATCCTCCATGCTACACACATTATAGGCGGTTCCCAAATAGAATGGTAAAGTTTGTACTCCCCCTTCCGCCAATAAGCATCAATCCATGGCTTGCTTGAAACAACGAGTGCCTCCAACTAACAAGAGTCCCAGGGGGAGTTTTGTTTGCAATTATTTTGATTTATTTTGCATAAAGCATGGGACCGGGCATCCCGATGACCGGCCACTTTCTCGTGAGTGAGGAGCGGAGTCCACTCCTCTTGAGAATAACCCGCCTAACATGGAAGATACGAACAACCCTAGTTGATACATGAGCTATTCGAGCATACAAAACAGGATATTTATTTGAAGGTTTAGAGTTTGGCACATACAAATTTACTTGGAACGGCAGGTAGATACCGTATATAGGTAGGTATGGTGGACTCATATGGAATAACTTTGGGGTTTAAGGAATTGGATGCACAAGCAGTATTCCCGCTTAGTACAGGTGAAGGCTAGCAAAAGACTGGGAAGCGACCAGCTAGAGAGCGACAACAATCATGAACATGCATTAAAATTAATCAACACCGAATGTAAGCATGAGTAGGATATAATCCACCATGAATATAAATATTGTGAAGGCTATGTTGATTTTGTTTCAACTACATGCGTGAACATGCGCCAAGTCAAGTCACTTAAATCATTCAGAGGAGGATACCACCCTATCATACCACATGACAACCATTTTAATAGTATGTTGGCACGCAAGGTAAACCATTATAAGCTCATAGCTAATCAAGCATGGCACAAGAAACTATGATCTCTAGTTGTCATTGCAAACATGTTTATTCATAATAGGATGAATCAGGAACGATGAACTAATCATATTTACAAAAATGAAAGAGGTCGAGTTCATACCAGCTTTTCTCATCTCAGTCAGTCCATCATATATCGTCATAATTGCCTTTCACTTGCACGACCGAATGATGTGAATAATAATAATAGTGCGCGTGCATTGGACTAAGCTGGAATCTGCAAGCATTCAATAAACAGGAGAAGACAAGGCAATATGGGCTCTTTTGTCAGATCAATAATTATGCATATAAGAGCCACTTCAACAATTTAATCATGGTCTTCTCCTATTGACCCCCAAAGAAAATAAAAGAAATAAAACTATTTACGCGGGAAAGCTCCCAACAAGCAAAAGAAGAACAAGAAATCTTTTTGGATTTTCTTTTTAATTACTACTACAAGCATGGAAAGTAAACTAATTAAAAGCTAGAACTAATTTTTTGGTTTTTCTTAAGGTTTATTAAACACACAAGAAGAAAGCATAAAAAGGAAATAAACTAACATGGATGATACAATGAAAAAGTATGAGCACCGACATCTAGCAATGAGTGTGTGAGCATAAATGTAGTGTCGGTGGGAAATACGTACTCCCCCAAGCTTAGGCTTTTGGCCTAAGTTGGTCTATGGCCACGGTTGGCCTGGCGGATATCCATAATAATAACTAGGGTCGTACTGAGATGCAGCGGCTATCGCCTCCTAAGCTGCAGCCTGGCAACGAGCGGCCTCCGCTCTCCTCTCGTACTCATCTGCTTCCTCTCTGGTAATAACATATCTTCCTTTTGCCTGATAATCAAAGAAGGCAGGAGCAGGGAGAGTAATACGGATAGCACGCCGTCTGTCAAAGATTAGTCGATACTGGAGAGGTGATTCATCCCTCTCGACAAACTGGTGGTGAACCATAGCATTAAAGTCTAGATAAGCAGGAGGTAATTCAATATCATCTTCACGTATGGCTATACCAAGAAAATTAGCTATGCGGGTTGCATAAATTCCACCAAAGAAATCTCCATTAAATCTATTAAGATGCAACCTACGTGCAACAATGGCTCCCAAATTATAAGATTTGTCTCCTAGCACAGCACTCCTAAGAATATTGAGGTCAGGAACACACATATGACATGCTTCATCTTTACCATTTATGCATCTACCTATGAAGAGAGCAAAATAATGTATAGCAGGAAAATGAATGCTCCCTATGGTAGCTTGTGTTATATCTCTGGATTCCCCCATAGTTATACTGGCAAGAAAATCTCTAAATTCAGATTTGCGAGGGTCCCTGATACTACCCCATTGTGGAAGTTTGCAAGCAGTGGTAAAATCCTCTAAGTCCATAGTGTAAGAATTTTCATAAAGGTCAAAAAGGACAGTTGGAGAATTACGTGAAGATGAAAATTCAAACCTCCTCACAAAGGAACTAGTGAGATAGTGGTATTGGCTGCACTTCTCTTGCTTGAAGCTCACAAGATCAGCGTTACGCAAATATGCGTTAAATTCTACCTTAATTCCCGCTCGATCCATAAAGTTCTCAGAAGGCCATTCACAAGGATGCACTGGAGCGTCTCTTGGTGGCTCTTCATCAGCATCACCCATTGCAAGCCTGGGTCCTTGCTTCCTTGAAGAACCACCTTGGAACATTTTCCTAAGCATATTTCTTCCTCTGAAAAATTCTGAATTTTTTTAGTAACTTCAAAATAAAAGTAAACCAAACTCAATAATATTGATAGCAACTACTCATACAAGTGCCTAGAGCCT
The DNA here is from genome assembly GCF_002162155.2 of Triticum dicoccoides. Lineage (NCBI taxonomy): Eukaryota > Viridiplantae > Streptophyta > Magnoliopsida > Poales > Poaceae > Triticum > Triticum dicoccoides. Next base: position 259,673,306 of record NC_041388.1, read on the forward strand.
ATATCATGCATCAAAACTACTTGGAACCATATAAATTTGACATGCAAGCTCAAGAACATGGTCACCTAGACAGCATAAATTTGCAATGAATAAAGCACTAGAACAAAAACTAATTGGACCAATGGAGGAGTCACATACCAAGGAACAATCTCCCAAGCAGTTTTGTGAGAGGTGCTTTGAGCAAGGAGATCGAAAATGGCAGCAAATGAGCTTGGACTCGGGTTTGAGCTGGATATTCGTATTTGAGGGAGGAAGAAGGAGTGTGTGGGTGAAAGAATGAGTGGAGGAGGGCCACCATGGGCCCACGAGGCAGGGGGCGCGCCTAGGGGGTAGGGCGCGCCCTCCACCCTCGTGGCCAGGTGGATGACCCCCTATTGTGTTCTCAGTGCCAAATATTCTCAAATATTCCAGAAAAAATCATATTTAAATTTCAGGGCATTTGGAGAACTTTTATTTTTGGGGTATTTTTATATTGCACAGATAATCAGATAACAGACAGAAAAATACTTATTTCTACTTTATTTAATATAAATAATAGAAAGTAAAAGTGGGGTACAGAAGGTTGTGCCTTCTAGTTTCATCCATCTCATGCTCATCAAAAGGAATCCACTAACAAGGTTGATCAGGTCTTGTTAACAAACTCATTTCGAATAACATGGAACCGGAGAAATTTCGAATAACACTACGTTACCTCAACGGGGATATGCACATCCCCAATAATAAGAATATCATATTTCTTCTTGACAGTAGGAAGAGAAAATTCAAAACCTCGTAATAAAATCGATGGAATTTTTCCAATAGAATTGATACTATGGACTTGAGGTTGTTTCCTCGGAAAGTGTACCGTATGCTCATTACCATTAACTTGAAAAGTAACATTGCCTTTAGTGCAATCAATAACAGCCCCTGCAGTGTTCAAGAAAGGTCTTCCAAGAATAATAGACTGTAACGCCCTCGATGCGGCTATATCTCCTACGTGTCGAAGCACGACTTAGAGGCATAACCGCATTGAAAGCAGTGTCGCAAGTAAGGCAATCTTCACAACATCCCATGTAATATAGATAATAAAAGGGGAAGGAACATAGTTGGCTTACACTCGCCACGTCAAACAAAGTACATAAATAGCATTACATCATCCAATCATTCATGGCCCGACTACGGTGCCAAAATAAAAGAACAACCCAACATGCGACACGGTCCCGATCGCCCCAACTAGGCACCACTACTAATCATCAGGGAAGGACACATAGTAACGAAGCAAGTCCTCGTCGAACTCCCACTTGAGCTCAAGCGTGTCATCTGGTATGGAGTCATCAGGCCCTGCATCTGGTTTGGAAGTAATCTATGAGCCACAGGGACTCAGCAATCTCGCACCCTCACGATCAAGACTATTTAAGCTTATAGGTAAGGTAAGGTGAATATGTGGAGCTGCAGCAAGCGACTAGAATTTATGGTGGCTAACCTATTCACAAATGAGAGCGAGAAGAGAAGGTAATGCACGATTGAATAACTAGAGAACAACCTGCGGCAAGCATTACTCCAACACCGTGTTCACTTCCCGGACTCCGCCGAGAAGAGACCATCACAGTAACTCACACAGTTGATTCATTTTAATTAAGTTAAGGTTCAAGTTATCTACAACCGGACATTAACAAATTCCCATCTGCCCATAACCACGGGCACGGCTTTCGAAAGTTCAAATCCCTGCAGGGGAGTCCCAACTTAGCCCATGACAAGCTCTCACGGTCAACGAAGGATATACCTTCTCTCGAGACATTCCGATCAGACTCGGCATCCCGGTTCTACGAGACATTTCGACAAGTTAAAACAAATCCAGCAACACCACCTGAATGTGCTGACAAATCCCGATAGGAGCTGCACATATCTCGTTCTCAGGGCACACTCAGATTGTCCAAGGTACGGGTAGGCCAGCCCAGAGTTGCCCCTGGTGGCCACCGACAGCTGACAGGTGGACCAACACTCAGAGGA
>NC_041388.1:259675664-259714074 GCF_002162155.2 Triticum dicoccoides
CAAGGGAAGAAGAGGCTAGGTGGAAAATGGTAAAACCAAGGTTGGGCATTGCTGGAAGAGCTTTATTCAAGGCGAACTGTCAAGGGGTTCCCATTATCACCCAACCGCGTAAGGAACGCAAAATCTAGGAACATAACACCGATATGACGGAAACTAGGGCGGCAAGAGTGGAACAAAACACTAGGCGAGAGGCCGAGCCTTCCACCCTTTACCAAGTATATAGATGCATTAAGATAACCAGATAATATAGTGATATCCCAACAAGTAAATAATGTTCCAACAAGGAACGGTCTCCAATCTTCACCTGCAACTAGCAACGCTATAAGAAGGGTTGAGCAAAGCGGTAACATAGCCAATCAATGGTTTGCTAGGACATGGTGGGTTAGAGGTTTGACATGGCAATTTGGGAGGCATGATAAGAAAGTGGTACGCATCGTAGCATAGGCATAGCAAAGGAGCGAGCATCTAGCAAAGCAAAGATAGAAGTGATTTCGAGGGTATGATCATCTTGCCTGCAAAGTTGTCAGAGTTGACTGGATCCTCGAAACCAAACTCGACGAGCTCCTCGTTAGCGAACTCGTCTCCCGGCTCTACCCAAACAAGACAAACAAGCAATAAGTACACAATCAACCATGTGCAAAGCTCAAACCACATGATGCAAACATGGTATGCTATGCGGGATGTGATATGTGATGCATATGCAGGATTTGACAAGGGATGAATGAACCTGGCCTCAACTTGGAAATCCAAGTGTGCCACCGGAAAGGTGAGACAATTTCGCTTGAAAACGATATAAAGAACGCCGGAATCGGAGACACGGTTTAGAAATGGCAAGCAAATCAAATATGGCACCGGTCTGCGATATACAGCAAGTAGCCATCTAAATGCAACAAGCTAAACATGCTACAGCAACCAAACATGGCAACAAAATACATGGCAGGGATCCATTCAAGAAGCTTAACAAAAGATGAACACTGAGCTACGGCCAATTCATCCATTAACAGGTTCAAACAAGCATGGTAAAAGTGCAATTGGTAAACAGATTTCAGACTTAGTGAAATTAACACTTGTCTAGAATTTCAGATCAGGTAGCACACTTCGGAGCATGAAAAGTATATGCTACAGGTACTGAACATGGCAAAGTAGACCATGGCATGGAGCTACTCAAAGAGCTTAACAAAAGTCCCTTAGTGACCTTGAGCCAAAAGGGATCAGAAAATACAATTGCAAGCATGTGAACATGGCAAAAACATAAACAGATCACAGACTTATTGAAAAACTGGAGCATGCAAATCGGATATCAAGTAGGCATGTTTACGAGCTCGATGCACTCACTACAGAGCATGTCATGACAATATAAGCATACACCCATCAAGAATACACATTATGCAAGCTAGACATGGCAAGAACAATAACATAGCATGCACGGATCAACTACAACATCCTCGGCAAAATCGCTAACAAGTAGACAATCTGCCCAGATTGACGAAATAGCAAAAGTAGAGCTCGATTGACTCAAGCTAGGGTGCTCCATAATTGCAAACAAAGATATGGATGGATAGATCACTACAAGACTAACAAATCATCCTTACTGATCATCCTCAAAAGAGGCACGGATCACTAGGAAACAACATGAACATATGGCATATTGATCAAAACAGTCCAAGGACTATTCCACTAAGTCCCTGAAATCAGCATTAACGAATGCACCACTTTGCAAGCTTGTGCTAGTTAGCACACACATCACAAAAATACATGGATGGCACCTATGGAAAGATGACAAAGCATATAAAAAAACATATGTATAGCTCAGGGGCATATCATGCACACATTAATCATGGCAAAAATGACAAATAGCTATTTGGAGCAGCAGATCTGACAATTATCTCAAATAGCACTCTTCCAACAACATTTCGGGCATCAAGATGAACCCAAATGAAAATGATGCAATGATATGAAATGATGTACTCTCTGAGGCGAACATTTTGATATGCTATATGCCCAAAACGGATTTACGGATGCAAAGTTACGGCACGATGAACATGGCAAATTAATCTCAGACTTAGGGAAAAAGAGAGGTCAACCCCTAGGGTTTCCAGATCCAGATCGGATCGCACGCAATCCGAGGATGGCCAGGGCTTCGCCGGAGAGTCGCCGGACTTCGAGGGGGGAGGAAGCTCGTCGGACTTGGGCCGGCCAGAGCCTCGCCGGATGACGAGGAGGACGAAGGCGGGGGTGGTGGCGTCCGCGACGCCGGCGAGAGGCAGCGCGGCGCCCGAAGCGGTGGAGTGCGGCGGTACCGGCGCCTGCCGGCGGGGAGGCGCTCCGCGGGGGAGTGGGAGGCCAGCGTGGGCGGCGCTGCGAAGGAGGAGAGAGGCGCGGGCGGCCTCTTCAGGCCCGGTCGGCGACGGGAGAGGGCCCGCCTTGGGCCCGGGCGGGCCGGCGGCGCTGGGGGCGGCGATGTGGGTGCGGGAGCCACGTGGCGGCACGAGAGTGGTCCGGGCTGGCAGCGGACGTGTCCGGCCGCGCGGAGAGGGGTGGATCTAGGGTTAGGGGTGGAATGACCCGGGATTTCGAATGGGGGAGGTATATATAGGCATAGAAGGAGCTAGGAGTGTCCAAATGAGGTGCGGTTTTCGGCCATGTGATTGTGATCGAACGCTCTAGATGATGGAGACAGTGTTGGTGGGTTTTGGGCCAAATTGGAGGGGTGTTGGGCTGCAGCACACACGAGGCCTTTTCGGTCCCTCGGTTAACCGTTGGAGCATCAAACTAAGTCCGAATGGTATGAAACTTGACAGGCGGTCTACCCGTAGTAAACCAAGGCAAGTCTCGATCCAATCCGGAAATGTTTAATCCCCACACACGAAAGAAAAGTATAAATGACCACCGGAGGAGAACGGAGCACCGGAATGCAAAACGGACAACGGGGAAAATGCTCGGATGCATGAGACGAACACGTATGCAAATGCAATGCACATGATGACATGATATGAGATGCATGACAACAACAACTCACGGGGACAAAAACCCGAACCCGAGAAAATAAAATAACTTAGCGCTGGAAACAACAAGAGTTGGATTACATATTAGGTAAAACATATCCGGGGTGTTACAACACTCCACCACTACGAAAGGATCTTGTCCCGAGATCTAGGACTGGAAGAACGCCGGGTACTCAGAACAGAGGTGATCCTCGCGTTCCCAGGTGGCTTCATGGTCGGAATGGTGTGACCACTTGACTTTGAGGAATTTGATTGACTTATTGTGAGTCTTGCGTTCAGTCTCTTCAAGAATAGCAATGGGGTGCTCACGATAAGAGAGATCTTCTTGGAGATCAATGTCTTCGAAGTTGACGGTGCGTTCAGGCGTCTTGAAGCACTTGCGGAGCTGAGAGACATGGAACACGTCATGCACATTTGCAAAGTTTGAAGGAAGCTCGAGTTGATAGGCGAGATCGCCTCTCTTGCTGACGATCTTGAAAGGTCCCACGTATCTAGGGGCAAGCTTCCCTTTGATACCGAAGCGACGAGTACCTTTCATAGGAGAGACGCGGAGGTAAACATGATCTCCGATCTCGAAAGCCAAATCATGGTGCTTACTATCATAGTTGCTCTTCTGGCGCGATTGCGCTGCTTTGAGGTTATCTTGAATGACTTTACACATTTCCTCTGCCTCTATGATTAAGTCATTTCCAAGAAGTTGACGTTCACCGGTTTCAGACCAATTGAGAGGGGTACGGCACTTCCTGCCATACAGAATTTAGAATGGGGCCTTGCCCGAACTTGCTTGAAAACTGTTGTTGTAGGAGAATTCAGCACATGGAAGACAATCCTCCCACTTCATGCCGAAGGAGATCACACAAGCCCTGAGCATATCTTCAAGAATCTGGTTGACACGCTCGACTTGACTGCTAATTTGAGAATGGAAAGCTGTGCTGAAGCGGATGTTGGTGCCCATGGCCTTCTGAAAAGAATCCCAAAACTTGGAGGTAAAGATGCTGCCACGGTCTGAAGAGATCACCTGTGGAATACCGTGCAGCGAGACAATTCGAGAGGTATAGAGCTCCGCCAATTGAGCTGCAGTGATTGACTCTTTGATAGGCAGAAAGTGAGCCACTTTAGTGAGTTTGTCGATGACAACGAATATATCATTGCCACGCTTGGACTTTGGAACCAAGTCCATCTCAATGTGGTCAAACTTCCATTCTGGAATGGCAAGAGGTTGGACGAGACCAGCTGGCCTTTGGTGTTCTGCCTTCACTCTTCTGCAGACATCACACTCATTCACGAACTGAGCAATCTCGCGCTTCATTCGAGTCCACCAATAAGCCTGCTTGAGGTCCTGATACATCTTCGTGCTCCCAGGGTGGATGGAGAGGAGTGAATTGTGAGCCTCGTTCATGATAACCTTACGAAGTCACCTTTGGGCACAACAATACGATCCTCGAAGAAGAGAGTATCCTTGTCATCAAGGCGGTAGCACTTGTACTTGGGTTGACTCTTGGCAATCCCAATCTTCACCTTCTTCACCATAGCATCAAGAAGCTGAGCCTTGCGAATCTGGTCTTCCAAGGTAGGAGAGACTTGAAGGTTGGCAAGGAAACCTTGAGGAACAACTTGCAGATTGACTTTGCGGAAAGCTTCACAAAGCTCGGGTTGATAAGGCTTGAGAATCAGGCTGTTGCAATAAGCCTTCCTGCTCAATGCGTCAGCAATCACATTGGCCTTGCCTGGAGTATACTCGATACTTGGATTATACTCTTGAATCATTTCGACCCATCGAGTCTGCCTGAGGTTGAGATTAGGCTGAGTGAATATGTACTTGAGACTCTTGTGGTCAGTGAAGATGTCCACTTTTCTTCCCAATAAGAGATGTCTCCAAGTCAAAAGAGCATGCACAACTGCCGCCAACTCGAGGTCATGAGTGGGGTAGTTCTTCTCGTTGGGCTTCAACTGGCGAGAGGTATAAGCCACAACTTTCTTCTCTTGCATCAACACTGCACCAAGACCTTGAAGAGAGGCATCGCAAAAGACCTCGAACGGTTTGGATTCATCAGGAGGAGTCAGAAATGGAGCAGTGGCCAATTTCTCTTTCAAAGTGTTGAAAGCAATGTCACACTCTGGAGACCAAACGTACTTGACGTGCTTCTGGAGAAGATTAGAGAGAGGCTTCGCGATCTTTGAAAAGTTCTCAACGAACCTTCGACAGTAGCTTGCGAGACCGAGGAAGCTATGGAGTTGCTTCACATTTTGAGGTGGTTCCCAATTCACAATTGCAGACACCTTCTCAGGATTCACCGCAATGCCCTTGGCAGAGATGATATGCCCAAGATAAAGAACCTCATCGAGCCAAAACTCGCACTTTGAGAACTTGGCGTAGAACTGGTGTTCCCTGAGCTTATCAAGCACCAGACGCAAGTGCTTGGCATGATCTTCCTTGTTCTTCGAAAAGACCAGAATGTCGTCGAGATAGACCAAAACAAATTCATTGGTGTAGGCGTTGAAGATGAAGTTCATCATGCGAGAGAAAGTCGGAGGAGCGTTGACGAGGCCAAAATACATGACAGTGTATTCATATGAACCATAGCTTGTCCTGAAAGCCGTCTTGGGAATATCTTGCTCACGGATTCGAATCTGGTGATAACCCATACGGAGATCAAGCTTGGAGAATACTTGGGCACCTTTGAGTTGTTCGAACAGCTCGTTGATGTTGAGAAGTGGGTATTTGTTCTTGATAGTCTTCTTGTTCAATGGACGGTAGTCAACACAGAGTCGGTCCGTTCCATCCTTCTTCTTCACAAAAAGAACTCCACAACCCCACAGAGAGGAACTAGGTCGGATGAGACCCATTCGCTCTTGAATATCGAGTTGCTTCTTCAGCTCCTTCAACTCTTCAGGTCCGAGCTTGTAAGGACGCTTGCACACTGGTTCCGTGCCAGGCTCAAGATCAATGATGAATTCAACTGGCCGGTGCGGAGGCATTCCTGGAAGCTCTTTTGGAAAGACGTCTTGATATTCTCAAACAACTAGAATTTGCGAGATGGCATCCAATTCACCCTTCTCATTGAGAGAAAACAGACGGATTGTATCATGACGAGCAGCAAAGACAATTACATCCTCAGACGAATGAGTCAATTGAATCTGCCTGGCTGCACAATCAAGATGCGCCTTGTGCTTAGAAAGCCAATCCATTCCGAGAATAAGATCAATATCTGAGTCACCAAGAACCGTTGGAGAAGCCAGAAACTTGTAGTCACCCAAGGTGATAGTAACATCCGGAACGATGGAGTTAGCATGCATGCGCTTACCGGGAGAGACAACTGCTAACGGACTAGGCAAAACTTGCGAAGTCAATTCATGCCTAGATGTAAACGGTCTTGAGATGAAACAATGCGATGCACCAGTGTCAAAAAGAACTTTAGCTGGAATATCATTAACAGGAAGGTTACCCATGATGACATCTGACGAGTCCTCTGCCTGAGCTGCATTCATCAAATTGACCTTGGTGTGATTGGGGTTATGCTTGACCACAACTGTACTTGCCGATCTCACAGGAGGAGGAGGGAGACACCTTTGATCGAAGCATTTGTTGGCATAGTGACCCTTCTGTTGGCACTTGTTGCACGTGACCTCTCAAAGCGGACGGTGATACGAAGCACTCGATCTTGGAGCTTGAGACGAAGTCTTGTTCTGAAAGCCAGGGTTGGGTGGGTGGGAAGATCCACTGCCACCTTTGCTCTTCTGATACGGCTGACGGAACGGAGGAGGAGGAAGCCAATACTTCTGCTGCTTGGCCACTTGAGTAGAGGAAGAAGGAGTAGCATCTCTGACTCGCTTCTTGGAAGCATCACACCTCGGTTGAGCAGCCTCTTGCTTTAATGCCATGTTGTAGAACTCATCGTACCTCAAGGGCTCAAAGAGAACAAGAGCTAGCTGGATTTCTTCTCTGAGACCACCCCTGAACTGGTATATCACGCTCTTCTCGTCAGGGACGTCCTTCTTAGCAAAGCGGGCGAGCTTCTGAAATAACTTGTTGTAGTCATAGACAGACAAAGAACCTTGCTTCAGGTTGCGGAATTCCTCACGCTTGCTTTCAATCATGCTCTGAGGAATATGATGAGCTTTGAAGTCTTGACGAAATTCATCCCAGGTAATCACACGGCCTCCTCTGGAATCTTTGTACTGCTGGAACCATTCTGCAGCTTGGTCTTTGAGTTGGAAGGAAGCGAACTTGACAAAGTCCTCAGGCCTAACGTTACTGCACTCAAAATGCTTGCATAAGTCCATGAGCCAATCGTCAGCATCAGTTGCCTCAACACAATAGCTGAAGGTCTTTGGCCCGTTAGCAAGGAACTGGTTGAGTGTAGCAAAGTGATTCTGATTGTTGCCTTGGTTTCCTTGGTTCGCTTGATTGCGCCCTTGAAGAATTTGCATGATCAACTGCGTGTTTGCATTGGTTGCAGCCATCACAGCTTGCCATGCCTCCGGAGGAGGAGGAGGTGGTGGCGGATCAGGATTCGGAGTCATGCGCGTTGGAGGAGCCATCCTGAAGAGGTTGACATCCATTAGCACATTGATAGACAAATATTGAAGCTGAATCCAATGGAATGAAATTGCAATAAATCGTCTTCACATCCGAACAAAATGAATGAATGCATTCCACTTGAAATGGTCACATATCCATAAATTGAGAAGCCACTTAGAATTTAGGTAGAAGAATAAATCAACAAGATACGGATCAAGAACGAATACTCGGTAAGAAATCCCAATCTCAAACCAAATATCCATGGAAGAAGAACTAGAGCTACAAGAATTCCCACCTATGAAACTCCCGAACCTTTTTGGTTATGCAATCAGGTGTTGGGGATACAGGGGAAGCATAATATCTCACCCAAATCTAGCAAATCCTACATCCAGCTATATCCATCCTTCAACACATAACCGAGAAAAACTTCGGAAACCATCTACCTCAACCTTTGAAAAGCATCCGTTATACAAGTTATGGCAATACTCCCGAACTCCCGCCCCAGTACTGGGTGGCATCGAGGTTATCTCACCAACAACTGCATAAAAGAGATTTTCGATGTCGGCGTACTAAACTCAGGTATTCCAGAACTGCAACGATAAAATTGTGACGACAACACCTCGGAGCTAACCTCCCCGGGACACTACCACAACCCCTAAATGACAGGAGGCACCAAGAAGAATGTTCTCGTCACAAAACCATCGAAACGATTCCAAGATACCTGCGTGATCCTAAATTTTTTTAGTTAAATTTGAGAAGAGAATAGACAAAACTCTATGTCAGGAAGCCTCACCAGAGCGATGAAGGGACTGGGAGTAAAAAGAATTCCTAAACTCTCCGATATATAATTCCTAAATGACTCAAAACATTTTTCTAGACTCAACAACGACTGCTAAAAACGATCAAGCAGTGGGGGCTCCTAAGGTCGGGGAAGGCTCTGATTACCAACTTGTAACGCCCTCGATGCGGCTATATCTCCTACGTGTAGAAGCATGACTTAGAGGCATAACCGCATTGAAAGCAATGTCGCAAGTAAGGCAATCTTCACAACATCCCATGTAATATAGATAATAAAAGGGGAAGGAACATAGTTGGCTTACACTCGCCACGTCAAACAAAGTACATAAATAGCATTACATCATCCAATCACTCATGGCCCGACTACGGTGCCAAAATAAAAAACAACCCAACCTGCGACACGGTCCCGATCGCTAATCATCAGGGAAGGACACATAGTAACGGCATGAGTCCTCATCGAACTCCCACTTGAGCTCAAGCGCGTCATCTGGTACGGAGTTATCAGGCCCTGCATCTGGTTTGGAAGTAATCTGTGAGCCACAGGGACTCAACAATCTTGCACTCTCGCGATCAAGACTATTTAAGCTTATAGGTAAGGTAAGGTGAATATGTGCAGCTGCAGCAAGCGACTAGCATTTATGGTGGCTAACCTATTCACAAATGAGAGCCAGAAGAGAAGGTAATGCACGATCAAATAACTAGAGAACAACCTGCGGTAAGCATTACTCCAACACCGTGTTCACTTCCCAGACTCCGCCGAGAAGAGACCATCACGGTAACTCACACGGTTGATTCATTTTAATTAAGTTAAGGTTCAAGTTATCTACAACCGGACATTAACAAATTCCCACCTGCCCATAATCGCGGGCATGGCTTTCGAAAGTTCAAATCCCTGCAGGGGAGTCCCAACTTAGCCCATGACAAGCTCTCACGGTCAACGAAGGATATACCTTCTCCCGAGACATTCCGATCAGACTCGGCATCCCGGTTCTACAAGACATTTCGATAAGTTAAAACAAATCCAGCAACACCGCCCGAATGTGCCGACAAATCCCGATAGGAGCTGCACATATCTCATTCTCAGGGCACACTCAGATTGTCCAAGGTACGGGTAGGCCAGCCCAGAGTTGCCCCTGGTGGCCACCGACAGCTGACAGGTGGACCAACACTCAGAGGAGCACTGGCCCCGGGGGGGGGGGAGGGGGATTAAAATAAGATGACCCTCGGGCTCCGGAAACCCAAGGGAAGAAGAGGCTAGGTGGAAAATGGTAAAACCAAGGTTGGGCATTGCTGGAAGAGCTTTATTCAAGGCGAACTGTCAAGGGGTTCCCATTATCACCCAACCGCGTAAGGAACGCAAAATCCGGGAACATAACACCGATATGACGGAAACTAGGGCGGCAAGAGTGGAACAAAACACTAGGCGAGAGGCCGAGCCTTCCACCCTTTACCAAGTATATAGATGCATTAAGATAACCAGATAATATAGTGATATCCCAACAAGTAAATAATGTTCCAACAAGGAACGGTCTCCAATCTTCACCTGCAACTAGCAACGCTATAAGAAGGGCTGAGCAAAGCGGTAACATAGCCAATCAACGGTTTGCTAGGACATGGTGGGTTAGAGGTTTCACATGGCAATTTGGGAGGCATGATAAGCAAGTGGTAGGCATCGTAGCATAGGCATAGCAAAAGAGCGAGCATCTAGCAAAGCAAAGATAGAAGTGATTTTGAGGGTATGATCATCTTGCCCGCAAAGTTGTCAGAGTTGACTGGATCCTCGAAAGCAAACTCAACGAGCTCCTCGTTAGCGAACTCGTCTTCCGGATCTACCCAAACAAGACAAACAAGCAATAAGGACACAATCAACCATGTGCAAAGCTCAAACCACATGATGCAAACATGGTATGCTATGCGGGATGTGATATGTGATGCATATGCAAGATTTGACAAGGGATGAATGAACCTGGCCTCAACTTGGAAATACAAGTGTGCCACTGGAAAGGTGAGATGATTTCGCTTGAAAACGATATAAAGAACGCCGGAATCGGAGACACGGTTTGGAAATGGCAAGCAAATCAAATATGGCACCGGTCTGCGATATACAACAAGTAGCCATCTAAATGCAACAAGCTAAACATGCTACAGTAACCAAACATGGCAACAAAATACATGGCAGGGATCCATTCAAGAAGCTTAACAAAAGATGAACACTGAGCTACGGCCAATTCATCCATTAACGGGTTCAAACAAGCATGGTAAAAGTGCAATTGGTAAACAGATTTCAGACTTAGTGAAATTAACACTTGTCTGGAATTTCAGATCAGGTAGCACACTTTGGAGCATGAAAACTATATGCTACTGGTACTGAACATGGCAAAGTAGAGCATGGCATGGAGCTACTCAAAGAGCTTAACAAAAGTCCCTTAGTGACCTTGAGCCAAAAGGGATCAGAAAATACAATTGCAAGCATGTGAACATGGCAAAAACATAAACAAATCACAGAATTAGTGAAAAACTGGAGCATGCAAATCAGATATCAAGTAGGCATGTTTACGAGCTCGATGCACTCACTACAGAGCATGTCATGACAATATAAGCATACACCCATCAAGAATACACATTATGCAAGCTAGACATGGCAAGAACAATAACATAGCATGCACGGATCAACTACAACATCCTCGGCAAAATCGCTAACAAGTAGACAATCTGCCCAGATTCACGAAATAGCAAAAGTAGAGCTCGATTGACTCAAGCTAGGATGCTCCATAATTGCAAACAAAGATATGGATGGATAGATCACTACAAGACTAACAAATCATCCTTACTGATCATCCTCAAAAGAGGCACGGATCACTAGGAAACAACATGAACATATGGCATATTGATCAAAACAGTCCAAGGACTATTCCACTAAGTCCCTGAAATCAGCATTAACGAATGCACCACTTTGCAAGCTTGTGCTAGTCAGCACACACATCACAAAAATACATGGATGGCACCTATGGAAAGATGACAAAGCATATAAAAAAACATATGTATAGCTCAGGGGCATATCATGCACACATTAATCATGGCAAAAATGACAAATAGCTATTTGGAGCAGCAGATCTGACAATTATCTCAAATAGCACTCTTCCAACAACATTTCGGGCATCAAGATGAACCCAAATGAAAATGATGCAATGATATGAAATGATGTACTCTCTGAGGCGAACATTTTGATATGCTATATGCCCAAAACGGATTTACGGATGCAAAGTTACGGCACGATGAACATGGCAAATTAATCTGCAGACTTAGGGAAAAAGAGAGGTCAACCCCTAGGGTTTCCAGATCCAGATCGGATCGCACGCAATCCGAGGATGGCTGGGGCTTTGCCGGAGAGTCGCCGGACTTCGAGGGGGGAGGAAGCTCGCCGGACTTGGGCCAGCCGGAGCCTCGCCGGATGACGAGGAGGACGAAGGCGGCAGTGGTGGCGTCCGCGGCGCCTGCAAGAGGCGGTGCGGCGCCCAAAGCGGCGGAGTGCGGCGGTACCGGCGCCTGCCGGCGGCGAGGCGCTCCGCGGGGAAGCGGGAGGCCAGCGTGGGCGGCGCTGCGAAGGAGGAGAGAGGCGCGGGCGGCCTCTTCAGGCCCGGTCGGCGACGGGAGAGGGCCCGCCTTGGGCCCGGGCGGGCCGGCGGCGCTGGGGGCGGCGATGTGGGCGCGGGAGCCACGTGGCGGTGCGGGAGTGGTCCGGGCTGGCGGCGGACGTGTCCGGGGCCGGCGGACGTGTCCGGCCGTGCGGAGAGGGGTGGATCTAGGGTTAGGGGTGGAATGACCGGGATTTCGAATGGGGGAGGTATATATAGGCATAGAGGGAGCTAGGAGTGTCCAAATGAGGTGCGGTTTTCGGCCACGCGATCGTGATCGAACGCTCTAGATGATGGAGAGGGTTTTGGTGGGTTTTGGGCCAAATTGGAGGGGTGTTGGGCTGCAACACACACGAGGCCTTTTCGGTCCCTCGGTTAACCGTTGGAGCATCAAACGAAGTCCAAATGGTACGAAACTTGACAGGTGGTCTACCCATAGTAAACCAAGGCCGCTTGGAAAGTCTCAATCCAATCCGGAAATGTTTAATCCCCACACACGAAAGAAAAGTAGAAATGACCACCGGAGGAGAACGGAGCACCGGAATGCAAAACGGACAACAGGGAAAATGCTCGGATGCATGAGACGAACACGTATGCAAGCAATGCACATGATGACATGATATGAGATGCATGACAACAACAACAACGCACGGGGACAAAAACCCGAACCCGAGAAAATAAAATAACTTAGCGCCGGAAACGACAAGAGTTGGATTACATATTAGGTAAAACATATCCGGGGTGTTACATAGACATACTATCGTCCTCGGGAATATCAAGAATAACAAAGTCCGTTAAAATAGTAACATTTGCAACTACAACAGGCACATCCTCACAAATACCGTCAGGTATAGCAGTTGATTTATCGACCATTTGCAAAGATATTTCAGTAGGTGTCAACTTATTCAAATCAAGTCTACTATATAAAGAGAGAGGCATAACACTAACACCGGCTCCAAGATCACATAAAGCAGTTTTAACATAGTTTCTTTTAATAGAGCATGGTATAGTGGGTACTCCTAGATCTCCAAGTTTCTTTGGTATTCCAGCTTTAAAAGTATAATTAGCAAGCATGGTGGAAATTTCACCTTCTGGTATCTTTCTTTTATTAGTAACAATATCTTTCATGTACTTAGCATAAGGATTCATTTTGAGCATATCAGTTAATCGCATACGCAAAGAGATAGGTCTAATCATTTCAGCAAAGCGCTCAAAATCCTCATCATCCTTTTTCTTAGATGGTTTGGAAGGAAAAGACATGGGTTTCTGAACCCATGGTTCTCTTTCTTTACCATGTTTGCTAGCAACAAAGTCTTCCTTATCATAACGTTGATTCTTTGATTGTGGGTTATCAAGATCAACAGCAGGTTCAATTTCTATATCATTATCATTACTAGGTTGAGCATCATCATGAACATTATCATTAACATTATCACTAGTTTCAGGTTCATTACCAGATTGTGTTTCAGCATCAGAAATAGAAATATCATTTGGATTCTCAGGTGTTTCAGTAACAGGTTTACTAGAAGCATGCAAAGTCCTATCATTTTTCTTTTTCTTCCTATTAGAAGGACTAGGTGCATCTACATTATTTCTCTGAGAATCTTGCTCAATTCTCTTAGGGTGGCCTTCAAGATACAAAGGTTCCTGAGTCATTCTACCAGTTCTAGTAGCCACTCTAACAACATAATCATTATTCTTACTATTCAATTCATTGAGCAAATCATTTTGAGCTTTAAGTACTTGTTCTACTTGAGTGGTAACCATAGAAGCATGTCTGCTAATAAGTTTATGTTCACCTTTAACATTAGCCATATAATCACCCAAGTGTTCAAGCATATTTGAATTGTATTTCAATTGTCTACCAAAATAGGCATTAAAATCTTCTTGCTTAACCATAAATTTATCAAACTCATCTAAGCGTGGGCTAGCAAACTTAGTAAATGGGATTACAGCTTTATCATATCTACAGAGAGAATTTACCTTTACTACCTATGTCGGGTTATCAAGACCATGAGTTTCTTCAATAGGTAATGGATTAAGATCATATGTTTCTTCAACGGGCGGTAAATTAAGACCATGTATTTCTTCAATAGGAGGTAAATTCTTAACATCTTCAGCTTTAATACCCTTTTCTTTCATGGATTTCTTTGCCTCTTGCATATCTTTAGGACTGAGAAATAGAATACCCCTCTTCTTCGGAGTTGGTTTAGGAATAGGCTCAGGAGTTGATTCAGGAATTGGTTCAGGAAGTGTCCAATTATTTTCATTTGCCAACATATTATTCAATAGAATTTTAGCTTCATCCGGTGTTCTTTCCCTGAAAACAGAACCAGCACAACTATCCAGGTAATCTCTGGAGGCATCAATTAGTCCATTGTAAAAGATATCAAGTATTTCATTTTTCTTAAGAGGATGATCAGGCAAAGCATTAAGTAATTTGAGAAGCCTCCCCCAAGCTTGTGGGAGACTCTCTTCTCCAATTTGCACAAAATTATATATATCCCTTAAAGCAGCTTGTTTCTTATGAGCAGGGAAATATTTAGCAGAGAAGTAATAAATCATATCCTGGGGACTACGAACACAACCAGGATCAAGAGAATTAAACCATATCTTAGCATCACCCTTTAATGAGAACGGAAATATTTTAAGGATATAAAAGTAACGAGTTCTCTCATCATTAGTGAATAGGGTAGCTATATCATTTAATTTAGTAAGATGTGCCACAACAGTTTCAGATTCATAGCCATGAAAAGGATCAGATACAACCAAAGTAATTATATCAGGATCAACCGAGAATTCATAATCCTTATCGGTAACACAGATAGGTGAAGTAGCAAAAGCAGGGTCATGTTTCATTCTAGCATTTAGAGATTGCTTATTCCATTTAGCTAATAACCTCTTGAGTTCGTATCTATCTTTGCAAGCTAAAATAGCTAAAGAAGCTTCTTTATCAAAAACACAACCCTTAGGAATAACAGGCAGGTCTTCATCATTACTTTCATCAGTATTATCAGATTCAATATTTTCATTCTCTCTAGCCCTAGCAAGTTGTTCATCAAGAAATTCACTAAGTGGCACAGTAGTATCAAGCATAGAAGTAGTTTCAACATAAGTATCATGCATAGCAGAAGTGGCATCATCAATAACATGCGACATATCAGAACGAATAGCAGAAGCAGGTTTAGGTGTCGCAAGGTTACTCATAACAGAAGGTGAATCAAGTGCAGAGCTAGATGGCAGTTCCTTACCTCCCCTAGTAGTTGAGGGATAAATCTTGGTTTTTGGATCTCTCAAGTTCTTCATAATGATAAGCAGATATAAACCCCAAGTGACTCAAAGAATAGAGCTATGCTCCCCGGCAACGGCGCCAGAAAATAGTCTTGATAACCAACAAGTATAGGGGATCGCAACAGTTTTCGAGGGTAGAGTATTCAACCCAAATTTATTGATTCGACACAATGGGAGCCAAAGAATATTCTCAAGTATTAGCAGCTGAGTTGTCAATTCAACCACACCTGGAAACTTAATATCTGCAGCAAAGTGTTTAGTAGTAAAGTAATATGATAGTAGTGGTAACGGTAGCAAAAGGTAATGATAGCAAAGTAATGTTTTTGGTATTTTGTAGTGATGATAGCAATAACAACGGAAAAGTAAATAAGCGAAGAACAATATGTGGAAAGCTTGTAGGCAATGGATCAGTGATGGAGAATTATGCCGGATGCGGTTCATCATGTAATAGTCATAACCTAGGGTGACACAGAACTAGCTCCAGTTCATCAATGTAATGTAGGCATGTATTCCTAATATAGTCATACGTGCTTATGGAAAAGAACTTGCATGACATCTTTTGTCCTACCCTCCCGTGGCAGCGGGGTCCTTACGGAAACTAAGGGATATTAAGGCCTCCTTTTAATAGAGTACCGGAACAAAGCATTAACACATAATGAATACATGAACTCCTCAAACTACGGTCATCACCGGTAAGTATCCCGATTATTGTCACTTCGGGGTTAACGGATCATAACACATAATAGGTGACTATAGACATGCAAGATAGGATCAAGAACTCTCATATATTGATGAAAACATAATAGGTTCAGATCTGAAATCATGGCACTCGGGCCCTAGTGACAAGCATTAAGCATAGCAAAGTCATAGCAACATCAATCTCAGAACATAGTGGATACTAGGGATCAAACCCTAACAAAACTAACTCGATTACATGATAGATCCCATCCAACCCATCACCGTCCAGCAAGCCTACGATGGAATTACTCACGCACGGCGGTGAGCATCATGAAATTGGTGATGGAGGATGGTTGATGATTACGATGGCGACGGATTCCCCTCTCCGGAGCCCCGAACGGACTCCAGATCGGCCCTCCCGAGAGGTTTTAGGGCTTGGCGACGGCTCTGTATCGTAAAACGTGATGATTTCTTCTCTCTTATTTTTTCTCCCCGAAACCAAATATATAGAGTTGGAGTTGGAGTCGGAGGAGCTCTAGGGGGCCCGCGAGGTAGGGGGCGCGCCCTAGGGGGGCAGGCGTGCCCCCCACCCTCGTGGACAGGTGGTGGGCCCCATGGCCTTCATCTTTTGCAAGGATTTTTTATATTTTTGAAAAAGGTGTTCTGTGAAGTTTCATGTCATTCTGAGAACTTTTGTTTCTGCACATAAATAACACCATGGTAATTCTGCTGACAACAACGTCAGTCTGGGTTAGTTCCATTCAAATCATGCAAATTAGAGTCCAAAACAAGGGCAAAAGTGTTTGGAAAAGTAGATACGACGGAGACGTGTCATGGCATCTGAGCCAGGTTTATGCATAGATGTTATATGCACGAGTAGAACACAGATGAGTTGTGGGCGTGGGTATATACATATTGTTTGCCGTCACTAGTTGATTCTTGATTCAACAACATTGTTGGATGAAGCGGCCCAGACCGACATTATGCGTACGCTTATGCAAGACTGGTTCTACCGACGTGCTTCGCACACAGGTGGCTAGTGGGTGTCTGTTTCTCCAGCTTTAGTTGAATCAGATTCAATGAACAGGGTTCTTTCTGAAGGTCAAAAAGCAATCACTATACC
Source organism: Triticum dicoccoides (assembly GCF_002162155.2). Classification (NCBI taxonomy): domain Eukaryota; kingdom Viridiplantae; phylum Streptophyta; class Magnoliopsida; order Poales; family Poaceae; genus Triticum; species Triticum dicoccoides. Next base: position 259,692,717 of record NC_041388.1, read on the forward strand.
GCATTGTGGTTTTTGATGCGTAGGTAAGAAGGGTTCTTGCTCGGCCTGTAGCAGCCACGTAAAACTTGCAACAACAAAGTAGAGGGCGTCTAACTTGTTTTTGCATGGCATGTTGTGTTGTGATATGGTCAAGACATGATGCTAAATTTTATTGTATGAGATGATCATGTTTTGTAACACAGTTATCGGCAACTGGCAGGAGCCATATGGTTGTCGCTTTATTGTATGAAATGCAATCGCCATGTAATTGCTTTACTTTATCACTAAGAGGTAGCGATAGTCGTGGAGGCAATAGTTGGTGTGACGACAACGATGCTTCGATGGAGATCAAGGTGTCAAGCTGGTGACGATGGTGATCATGATGGTGCTTTGGAGATGGAGATCACAGGCACAAGATGATGATGGCCATATCATATCACTTATATTGATTGCATGTGATGTTTATCTTTTATGCATCTTATTTTGCTTAGATCGACGGTGGCATTATAAGATGATCTCTCACTAAATTTCAAGGTATAAGTGTTCTCCCTGAGTATGCACCGTTGCGAAAGTTCATCGTGCCGAGACACCACGTGATGATCGGGTGTGATAAGCTGTAAGTTCACATACAACGGGTGCAAGCCAGCTTTGCACGCGCATAATACTCGAGTTAAATTTGACGAGCCTAGCATATGAAGATATGACCTCGAAGCACTAGAGACCGAAAGGTCGAGTGTGAATCATATAGTAGATATGATCAACGTAGTGATGTTCACCATTGAAAACTACTCCATCTCATGTGATGATCGGACATGGTTTAGTTGATATGGATCACGTGATCACTTAGATGATTAGAGGGATGTCTGTCTAAGTGGGAGTTCTTAAGTAATATGATTAATTGAACTTTAGTTTATCATGAACTTAGTCCTGATAGTAATTGCATATCTATGTTATAGATCAATAGCTTGCGATGTAGCTTCCGTTTAATTTTGATATGTTCCTAGAGAAAAAGAAGTTGAAATATGATAGTAGCAATGATGCGGACTTGGTCCATGATCTGAGGATTATCCTCATTGCTGCACAAAAGAATTATGTCCTTGATGCACCGCTAGGTGACAGACCTATTGCAGGAGCAGATGCACACGTTATGAACATTTGACAAAGCTCGGTATGATGACTACTTCATAGTTTAGTGCACCATGCTTTACGGCTTAGAACCGGGACTTCAACAACGTTTTGAAAGCCATGGAACATATAAGATGTTCTAAGAGTTGAAATTGGTATTTCATACTCATGCCCGTGTCAAGAGGTATGAGACCTCTGATAGTACGTTGCCTACAAGATGGAGGAGAATAGCTCAACCAGTGAGTATGTGCTCAGATTGTCTAGGTACTACAATTGGTTGAATCAAGTGGGAGTTAATCTTCTAGATAAGATAGTAATTGATAAAGTTCTCTAGTCACTATCACCAAGTTACTAGAACTTAGTGATGAACTATAATATGCAAGGGATGACAAAAACGATTCCCAAAGCTCTTCGCGATGCTGAAATCGGCGAAGGTAGAAATCAAGAAAAAGCATCCAGTGTTGATGGTTGACAAGACCACTAGTTTCAAGTAAAAGGGCAAGGGAAAGAAATAGAACTTCAAGAAGAATGGAAAGCAAGTTGCCACTCCCATGAAGAAGCCCAAAGCTAGACCCAAGCCTGAAACTGAGTGCTTCTACTGCAAAGGAAATGGTCACTGGAAGTGGAACTGCCCTAGATACTTGGCGAATAAGAAGGATGGCAAAGTGAACAAAGGTATATTTGATATACATGTTATTGATGTGTACTTTACTAGTGTCTATAGGAAACCCCTCGGTATTTGATACTAGTTCAGTTGCTAAGAGTAGTAACTCAAAACGGGAGTTGCAAAATAAACAAAGACTAGTTGAGGACAAGGTGATGATGTGTGTTGGAAATGATTCCACGGTTGATAAGATCACCATCGCACACTACCTTTACCTTCAGGATTAGGGTTGAACCTAAAATAAATGTTATTTGTTTTTTGCGTTGAGCATAATATGATTGGATCATGTTTATTGCAATACGGTTATTCATTTAAGTCAAAGAATAATTGTTATTCTGTTTTCATGAATAAAACCTTTTGAGGTCATACACCCAAGGTGAATGGTTTATTGAATCTCGATCGTAGTGATACACATATTCATAATATTGAAGCCAAAAGATGCAAAGTTAATAATGATAGTGCAACCTATTTGTGGCACTGCCGTTTAGGTCATATTGGTGTAAAGCGCATAAAGAAACTCCATGTTGATGGACTTTTGGAATCACTTGATTATGAATCACTTGATTCTTGCAAACCATGCCTCATGTGCAAGATGACTAAGACTCTGTTCTCTGGAACAATGGAGCGAGGAACTGACTTATTGGAAATAATACATACTGATGTATGCGATCCAATAAGTGTTGAGGCTCGCGGGGGGTATCATTATTTTCTGACCTTCACAGATGATTTAAGCAGATATGGGTATATCTACTTAATGAAACATAAGTCTGAAACATTTGTAAAGTTCAAAGAATTTCATAGTGAAGTGGAAAATCATCGTAACAAGAAAATAAAGTTTCTACGATCTGATCGCAGAGGCGAATATTTGAGTTACGAGTTTGGTCTTCATTTGAAACAATGTGGAATAGTTTCGCAACTCACGCCACCTGGAACACCACAGCATAATGGTGTGTCCGAACGTTGTAATCGTACTTTATTGTATATGGTGCAATCTATGATGTCTCTTACTGATTTACCGCTATCGTTTTGGTGTTATGCTTTAGAGACAGCTGCATTCACGTTAAATAGGGCACCATCTAAATCCGTTGAGACGACGCCTTATGAACTATGGTTTGGCAAGAAACCAAAGTTGTCGTTTCTTAAAGTTTGGGGCTGCGATGCTTATGTGAAAAAGCTTCAACCTGATAAGCTCGAACCTAAATTGGAGAAATGTGTCTTCATAGGATACCCAAAGGAGACTGTTGGGTACACCTTCTATCATAGATCCGAAGGCAAGACATTTGTTGCTAAGAATGGATCCTTTCTAGAGAGGGAGTTTGTCTCGAAAGAAGTGAGTGGGAGGAAAGTAGAACTTGATGAGGTAACTGTACCTGCTCCCTTATTGGAAAGTAGTCCATCACAGAAACCGGTTCCTATGACACCTACACCAATTAGTGAGGAAGCCAATGATGATGATCATCAAACTTCAGATCAAGTTACTACCAAACCCCGTAGGTCAACCAGAGTAAGATCCGCACCAGAGTGGTATGGTAATCCTGTTCTGGAGGTCATGTTACTTGACCATGACGAACCTACGAACTATGAGGAAGCGATGATGAGCCCAGATTCCGCAAAATGGCTTGAGGCCATGAAATCTAAGATGGGATCCATGTATGAGAACAAAGTGTGGACTTTTGTTGACTTGCCCGATGATCTGCAAGCCATAGAAAAAATGGATCTTCAAGAAGAAGACGAACACTGATGGTAATGTTACTGTCTACAAAGCTCGACTTGTTGCGAAAGGTTTCCGACAAGTTCAACGAGTTGACTACGATGAGATCTTCTCACCCGTAGCAATGCTTAAGTCCATCCGAATCATGTTAGAAATTGCTGCATTTTATGATTATGAAAATTTTCAAATGGATGTGAAGACTGCATTCCTGAATGGATTTCTGGAAGAAGAGTTGTATATGATGCAACCTGAAGGTTTTATCGATCCAAAGGGTGCTAACAAAGTGTGCAAGCACCAGCGATCCATTTATGGACTGGTGCAAGCCTCTCGGAGTTGGAATAAATGTTTTGATAGTGTGATCAAAGCATATGGTTTTATAGACTTTTGGAGAAGCCTGTATTTACAAGAAAGTGAGTAGGAGCTCTGTAGCATTTCTAATATTATATGTGGATGACATATTGTTGATTGGAAATGATATAGAATTTCTGGATAGCATAAAAGGATACTTGAATCAGAGTTTTTCAATGAAAGACCTTGGTGAAGCTGCTTATATATTAGGCATCAAGATCTATAGAGATAGATCAAGACGCTTAATTGGACTTTCACAAAGGACATACCTTGATAAAGTTTTGAAGAAGTTCAAAATGGATCAAGCTAAGAAAGGGTTCTTGCCCGTGTTACAAGGTGTGAGGTTGATTAAGACTCAATGCCCGACCGCTTCAGAAGATAGAGAGAAAATGAAAAGTGTTCCCTATGCTTCAGCCATAGGCTCTATCATGTATGCAATGTTGTGTACCAGACCTGATGTGTGCCTTGCTATTAGTTTAGCAGGGAGGCACCAAAGTAATCCAGGAGTGGATCACTGGACAGTGGTCAAGAACATCCTGAAATACCTGAAAAGGACTAAGGATATGTTTCTCATTTATGGAGGTGACAAAGAGCTCGTCGTAAATGGTTACGTTGATGCAAGCTTTGACACTAATCCGGACGATTCTAAATCGCAAACCGGATACGTGTTTATATTGAACGGTGGAGCTGTCTTTTGGAGTAGTTCTAAACAAAGCGTCGTGGAGGGATCTACATGTGAAGCGGGGTACATAGTTGCTTCGGAAGCAGCGAATGAAGGAGTCTGGATGAAGGACTTCATATCCGATCTAGGTGTCATACCTAGTGCATCGGGTCCAATGAAAATCTTTTGTGACAATACTGGTGCAATTGCCTTGGCAAAAGAATCCAGATTTCACAAGAGAACCAGACACATCAAGAGACGCTTCAATTCCATCCGCGATCAAGTCCAGGTGGGAGACATAGAGATTTGCAAGATATATACAGATCTGAATGTTGCAGACCCGTTGACTAAGCCTCTCTCACGAGCAAAATATGATCAGCACCAAGGCTCCATGGGTGTTAGAATCATTACTGTGTAATCTAGATTATTGACTCTAGTGCAAGTGGGAGACTGAAGGAAATATGCCCTAGAGGTAATAATAAAGTTATTATTTATTTCCTTATTTCATGATAAATGTTTATTATTCATGCTAGAATTGTATTAACCGGAAACATAATACATGTGTGAATACATAGACAAACAGAGTGACACTAGTATGCCTCTACTTGACTAGCTCGTTGATCAAACATGGTTATGTTTCCTAACCATAGACATGAGTTGTCATTTGATAAACGGGATCACATCATTAGGAGAATGATATGCTTGACTTGACCCATTCCGTTAGCATAGCACTTGATCATTTTAGTTTACTGCTATTGCTTTCTTCATCACTTATACATGTTCCTATGACTATGAGATTATGCAACTCCCGATTACCGGAGGAACACTTGGTGTGCTACCAAACGTCATTACGTAACTGGGTGATTATAAAGGTGCTCTACAGGTGTCTCTGGTGGTACTTGTTGAGTTGGCATAGATCGAGATTAAGATTTGTCACTCCGATTGTCGGAGAGGTATCTCTGGGCCCTCTCGGTAATGCACATCACTATAAGCCTTGCAAGCAATGCAACTAATGAGTTAGTTGTGAGATGATGCATTATGGAACGAGTAAAGAGACTTGCCGGGAACGAGATTGAGCTAGGTATTGAGATACTGACGATCGAATCTCGGGCAAGTAACATACCGATGACAAAGGGAACAACGTATGTTGTTATGCGGTTTGACCAATAAAGATCTTCGTAGAATATGTCGGAGCCGATACGAGCATCCAGGTTCCATTATTGGTTATTGACCGGAGACGTGTCTCGGTCATGTCTACATAGTTCTCGAACCCGTAGGGTCCGCATGCTTAATGTTCGGTGACGATCGGTATTATGAGTTTATGTGATTTGATGTACCGAAGGTAGTTTGGAGTCTCGAATGTGATCACGGACATCACGAGGAGTCTCGAAATGGTCGAGACATAAAGATTGATATATTGGACGACTATATTCGGATACCGGAAGTGTTCCGGGTGATTCGGAGAAAACCAGAGTGCCGGAGGGTTACCGGACCCCCCTGGGAGAAGTAATGGGCCACATGGGCCTTAGTGGAGAGAGAGAGGGCCGACCAGGGCAGGCCGCATGCCCCCTCCCCCTCTGGTCCAAATTGGACAAGGGAAGGGGGGCGGCGCCCCCTTTTCCTTCTCCCTCTCCTCCTTCCTCCCCCCTCCTAGTAGGAGCAGGAAAGGGGAGTCCTAGTCCTACTAGGAGGAGGACTCCTCCTCCTGGCGCGCCCTGCAAGGGCCGGCCGGCCTCCCCCTTGCTCCTTTATATACGGGGGCTGGGGCACCCTAGGACACACAAGTTGATTGTTCCAAGCCGTGTGTGGTGCCCCCCTCCACCATAATCCACCTCGATCATATCGTAGCGGTGCTTAGGTGAAACCCTGCGTCGGTAGCAACATCATCACCGTCATCACACCGTCGTGCTGACGGAACTCTCCTGTGAAGCTCTGCTGGATCGGAGTTCGTGGGACGTCATCGAGCTGAACATGTGCTGAACTCGGTGGTGTCATACGTTCGGTACTTGGATCGGTCGGATCGTGAAGACGTACAACTACATCAACTGCGATCTCATAACGCTTCTGCTTACGGTCTACGAGGGTACGTGGACAACACTCTTCCTTCTCGTTGTTATGCATCACCATGATCTTGCTTGTGCGTAGGATTTTTTTTGAAATTACTGCGTTCCCCAATAGTCATTCCACTCACCCCCCCGGACAGATTATGCAAAGAAAGAACATTTTCCTGATGTTGATAATTCCAGGGCCCAACTATCAGGGGAAGAATATGAATGTGTACATGTAACTGTTGAAGGACGAATTGCAAGAAGCCTGGGATAATGGGTTCAAGACATACAACGCCTTTAGCAAACAGAACTTCATAATGCGTGTCTGGTACTCGACGCATGACTTGCCGGCGTATGCGATATTCGTTGGCTGGTGTGTGCATGGAAGGTTCCCGTGTCCCACATGCAAGGGAGCTCTTGAGTTTCATTGACTTCAGGCCGGTCGCAACTTTTCTTGCTTCGACTTGCATAGACAGTTCCTGGATCCTCACCATAAGTTCAGGAAAGACAAGAAGAACTTCATCAAAGGTAGAGTTGTCAAAAACTCTGCATTACCTACATTGACAGGCCAAGAGACCCTGGATCAGTTAAACGCTCTTGAGCCAGATCTAGAGCGTCCAGGGTATTTCAAGGGGTATAATTCGAAATGCGTGGACTCACAAGACATGCTTGTGGGATCTGCCTTACTTCAAAGACCTCCTTTGCCCACACAACATCGACGTGATGCACACTGAAAAGAATATCGCCAAGGCACTTTTTGGTACATTGTTTGGCATAGAGGGGAAGTCAAAGGATAATACTAAGGCTAGAGTCGATCTAGAGGCGCTATGTGATAGACCGTCACAAAACATGCAACCACCGAAAGGAAAGTAGAACTGGACAAAGCCAAAGGCATAGTTCAATCTTGGAAGGCCAGCTATGAGGGAAATTATCTTGTGGGTGAAAATGCAGTTGATGTTCCCCGATGGGTATGCAGCGAATCTAAAGAGGGGAGCGAATCTTGAAAAATTGAATATATTTGGTCTTAAGAGTCATGATTGGCACATATGGATTGAGCGGGTAATGCCGGTGATGTTGCGTGGCCTCATCCCTGAGGATGAATGGCTAGTACTGGCAGAGCTGAGCTATTTCTTCCGTGTTCTTTGTGCGAAAGAACTATTGCTTGGCCTGCTAGAAGAAATGGAAGACTTGGTGCCAGAGTTGATCTGCAAGGTAGAGAAGATCTTTCCGTCGGGCTTCTTTAATCCAATGCAGCACTTGATTTTGCATCTCCCAACTGAGGCAAGATTGGGGGGCGTGCAAAATTGTTGGTGGTACGCAACTGAGAGGATGTAGAAGACGCTTTGAGCAAAATGTAAAAATAAACGTAGAATTGAAGCATCAATGGCCGAGGCATTCATTACTGAGGATGCGGCAAACTTCGTGACAACACACTACGAAGCCAAAAATCGTCATTTGCACAATCTGAAGGCTCGGTACAATGCTGGCGACCCTAAAAAGGGTGGATCCAACCTCAGCCTATTCAAAGGGGATCTTGCACTAGTCGGTGCTTCTAATTCCTTAACGTTGGATGTCAAAGAATGTCAGACCATTTCGTTGTATATCTGGAACAACCTAGCAGAAGTGCGGCCGTACATCGAGTAAGTTCTTCGTACATTGTTTCGCAACTTCTATTTCCTTTGAACTGCTCTTATTCCTAGATAAATTTGACACAGTTGATACGTCGCCAAATTCTCGTATGGAGCGGTGATCCAAAAGGATTTCGTTGAAGAGTATGAGCTTCTGGTAAAGCATGGAGGCGGCTATTCTGGTTTCATCTCTTGGTTCAAATAAAAGGTGATTTCCATTAGACCATTTCATTTCTTCGTCTAATTTGCGACTAATGCAACAATCCCTTTCGTATTAAACTTGTAGGCTAATTCAGAGTTTATGGACACCGAATTGAGACAAGTCACTAATGGTTTTGACTTTAAGGTCCGTTCATTTGACAAATATGGCATCAACGGGTATCACTTTCGTACCTATGGCAAAGAGTTATTTATGGTCAACCGAAACTCTACAAATTGTTGTGTCTCTGCTATCGGCGAAGGAGATACCAAGTATTATGGAAGAGTTGAAGCAATTTATGAACTTCAATTCTATGGTGCAAATCCACCAAACGTCGTAGTCTTCAAATGTTATTGGTTCCAGCCGAAGGAGACTAGAAGGACTCATGAACATATAGGGCTAGTGGAAATCAAACAAAGCACCCATTTGGATGTTCCCGATGTCTATATTACGGCTCAACAGGAAACCCAAGTTTTCTATCTACTGTGGGCTTGTCAAAGTGATCCAAATCTCAATGGTTGGGATGTCATTTATGAAGTGCCGCCACGTGTTATACCACCTCCCCCAATGAAGAGGATTATGAACCTCACATTAACACATACACACATGAAGGAGAATTCTTCCAAGAAACACGTCTTTCCAAAAAACATTTCAAGAACCGCTCTACTTCACCCCAGAACATTGAAGTAGACAGCGATAGTGAGCCCGACTTGACCTCTGAGCCGGAGCAAGAAGAGCCTGAACTAGAAGAGGTTACTGTTGCTGATGACCTGTTAATGCTTGACCGATTATGTAAAGGTGGCTTTCCACATGATTACGCATTTATTGATGATGATGATGAGCACATCATTATTGATAGTGATGATGATGCATTTATTGATCCCGGAGCATTTATTGAACCCGATGATGTAGGTTATTATTAGGTATTCAATTTTTTATGGTGTACTTGATTTATATAGTTACTTGTATGATTTATATAGTTACTTGTATAATTTTCTTACTTTGTATGATTGTTTGTTATACATAGTGCCATGGTCTTGATATCCGTCCCCGTCGGCCCTCGCCCGTTTTATGATTCGGATGTGGTAAATTCTCTTTTATAACTATTTGTTGCATTTCACATTTATGACAATTATGGCCATCAAGTTGACATAGAGATATTTTTATCTAGGAGGTATGCGAACCAGAAATTGCAACTGACCCTCTTGTCGAGAAGTTAAATTTAGTTGAAAAAATAAAATGAGTATTTGAAAGAAAAAATTAACAGAATTGAAGAAGAGAAGATGATATTGGAGTTGTATGTTGCCGATGTCGTCGATGATCACAAGATGGAGATGAATGCAATGCGCTTGAAGATGGATGCAATGCGCTTGAAGATTAAGAAGATTAGGAAATATGCCATTGATAATAAGGCTTGGTATCATTATGCCGTTGAATCAATTGTTACCTTAGTTGCAATCTTCATCGCATTTGTTGTGATCAGAGTAAGTTTTCTCTAGTGTTTTGCTTAACAAATGCATACTTAGCTTATTTTCCTCCTAAATGGCATAATTACCTAAGTTAGATAAAAAGTGAGCTATACTTACATAAGTTGGCTCAAAAATGGCATCATCACCTAGGTTAGCACAAAAATGACCTATACTTACCTTATTTTTCTCCAAATTGACATAATAAGCTTAGTTGACCTATACTTTACCTAGGATAGCTATAAAATGACCTATACTTAGCATTTTTTCATCCTAAATGACTTGATATGCTTATTTAGCTAAAAAATGGCATAAATACCTAGGATAGCTCAATAATGATCTATGCTTAGCTTACCTAGTTCATTTATGACATAATTAGCTTACTTAGGTAAAAAATGGCATAATAACCTTGGTTTAGCTCCAAACTGTCATATAATTATTTATTTTTCTCCAAAATGACAAAATAACCTTACCTAGCTCCAAAATGACCGATTTTAACTAGGATAGCTCTAAAATGACCTACACTTACCATTTTGTCCTCGAAAATGAATAAATATGCTTAGTTAGCTCAAAATGGCATAACTACCTAGGTTAGGTCAAAAATGGCCTATACTTAGCTTCTTCAGTTCATTTATGACACACTTAGCACACTTAGGTCAAAAATGGCATGATAATCTTTGTTACCTCCAAAATGACATAGACTTGGCTTATTTTCTTCGAAAATGACATAATAACCTTACTAAGCTCCAAAATGACCTATTTACCTAGCTTAGCTCTAAAATGACCTACACTTAGCATTTTTATCTAGCTTAGCTAAAAATGGCATTTTGCCTACCTTAGTTAGAAGAAGAAGATAAAGAAGAGGGGAGGAGAAAAAGAAAGAGAAGAAAAATTCTTCTTCTTCTAGCTAGTCTTCTTCCTCTAGTCTTCTTCTTCTTATTGTTCTTCTTCTAACTTCCTTCTTTCCCAATTTGCAGATTTGCTTTAGATGAGGAAGCTTGCGTTGATGGAGTCTACTCTTCTCCTTGTGCTTCCTTTTTGTTTTGATTTTGTAGAATGAACAATGTGAAACTTGCTACATATATATATGTAGGTATGGATGAAACCGTTGTATGCTTGTTGTTGGATATGTTGGATAGCTATATGTTGCATATGGACTTTTGATTTGGTATGTATATGTGTTGGATGATCATATCCATATGGCAGGGATATGATTTGGTATGTATATGTGTTGGTATGCTTGTTGAAAGTATTTTCAAATGTGTGTGTGTGTGTGTATTTGTGAAATTCTGTGAAACTGATTGAATTTAAGAAAAAACGGAAAAAACAGGGGCTATACAAGCACTTTGCCGTCTGCTGGCAGACGGCAAAGAGCTTTGCCATCAGCCAGCAGACGGCAAAGCTGCCACGTGTCAACTACCTATGCAACCTGGGGTGCACTGGGCTTGTCTATATGCCATGCTTTGCCGTCTGCTGGCAGACGGCAAAGACCTTTGCATCTTGGCTACCTAGGGGCATCTGAACTGGCCTATTTGGGCACTTTGCCGTCTGCTAGATGACGGCAAAGCACGCCGTTAAACCCTTAACGGACCTAAGCTACCATGTGTGCAGTCCAGGCAGACGGCAAAGACCTTTGCATCTTTGCCGTCCGCCAGCAAACGGCAAAGAGCCCTTTATCATAGTTTGTTCAACCGAATGTGTTGTCATCTGCTGGCTAGTCGTCCGCCAGGCATGCCTTTGCCGTCAGCCATGGCAGGCGGCAAAGTGCCTGATTCTTGTAGTGTGTGTGCATGTACTTATCATTGACTGCAATTCAAAGTTCCCACTAGTTTGATAAACCTTAACGTCATTCACTTTGAGGGAAAATTGTTGCTTGCTACAAACCCTTACGAACTAGTGGAAAAATGGCTAGCCACAAATTTCATTGGTGGCGCACCATTTTCCATCAATGTCGGTGCTATTTTTTTTAAACAGTGCTGGCGTCGGCATATTAGCATGACAGCTTTACATGCTTAGTGTTGGCGTTATTTTTTTATACATGCCACAAATTTGTTGACCCATATGTACTCACCATTTGAAAGATAGTGGTGGTGTTCGATTTCTATGCACGCCGTAGTTAATTTGTTATTGCAGGCATGCCAAGTTATGTTACATTCGTAATAAATTTTCATTTTATCAAGTGTTTTAAGTATTTAATGATTATACTAGTCACAAAATAATGAACATTTTATATTATATTTTTTCATCATTATTATTAGTGTTTTTATCATTTTGGGACTTTTATTTCTTTACTACCAGTTCCAGTTTTGAGTCTTTTATTATGTTAAGTCTTTCATTAATCTTAGTCTTTTTTTATTTGGGTTGTTATTAGCTATGGCGTTGCGCTTTAGGTGACGCCAACAATGGCCTACCTGAGTCAACTCCACACCTTAGTAAAAGACCTAAGCCGTCGCCCTCTCATTTCACACCCACCCTACGTATACACTCCCCCTCAACCAGCTGCCGCTGCCATTGCCGCCCTGTCACCGCTCCTTGCCACCCCTCGTCGGCAGCAAGGTTCGATCCTCTCCTTCCCCTCCCATCGCATCTCCTTCTTTTCCACTCCCACCTCCTCCATCCGCGGACACGCCACACAGAATCCATGGGATTCATGTATAAGTTGATTTAGGGGATTGCTTTGTGTAGAAATTTTAGTATATACCATGGATTGCTTTGTGTGATGTAGAATCCAAAGTTAGTGCCATGGATTGCTTTGCGTAGAAATTTTAGTGATAAGTCGACTGCTGCTACCTCTTGAGCACTGCGTTGGATTTCCCCGAAGAGGAGAGGATGATGCAGCAAAGTAGCGTAAGTATTTCCCTCAGTTTTTGAGAACCAAGGTATTAATCCAGTAGGAGGCTACGCGCGAGTCCCTCATACCTACACAAAAACAATAGCTCAACGCAACCAACACACTTAGGGGTTGTCAATCCCTTCATGATCACTTACGAAAGTGAGATCTGATACAGATGATAAATAATATTTTTGGTATTTTTGGTATAGAGATGCAAAGTGAAAAGTAAAAGGCAAAGTAAAAAAGCAAAGCAATAATAAAGTGATGGAGATTGATATGATGAGAAAGAGACCCGGGGGCCATAGGTTTCACTAGTGGCTTCTCTCAAGAGCATAAGTATTCTACGGTGGGTGAACAAATTACTGTTGAGCAATTGACAGAATTGAGCATAGTTATGAGAATATCTAGGTATGATCATGTATATAGGCATCACGTCCGAGACAAGTAGACCGACTCCTGCCTGCATCTACTACTATTGCTCCACTCATCGACCGCTATCCAGCATGCATCTAGAGTATTAAGTTAAAAACAGAGTAACGCCTTAAGCAAGATGACATGATGTAGAGGGAAAGTTTCATGCAATATGATAAAAAACCATCTTGTTATCCTCGATGGCAACAATACAATACGTGCTTTGCTGCCCCTTCTGTCACTGGGAAAGGACACCGCAAGATCGAACCCAAAGCTAAGCACTTCTCCCATGGAAAGAAAAACCAATCTAGTAGGCCAAACCAAACTGATAATTCGAAGAGACTTGCAAAGATAACCAATCATACATAAAAGAATTCAGAGAAGATTCAAATATTATTCATAGATAGACTGGATCATAAACCCACAATTCATCGGTCTCAACAAACACACCGCAAAAAGAAGATTACATCGAATAGATCTCCACGAGAGAGGGGGAGAACATTGTTTTGAGACCCAAAAAGAGAGAAGAAGCCATCTAGCTACTAACTATGGACCCGTAGGTCTAATGTAAACTACTCACACTTCATCGGAGGGGCTTGGATGATGATGTAGAAGCCCTCCGTGATCGATGCCCCTCCGGCGGAGCTCCGGAATAGGCCCCAAGATGGGATCTCATGGATACAGAAAGTTGCGGCGGTGGAATTAGGTTTTTGTCTCCGTTCTGATCGTTCGGGGGTACGTGGATATATATAGGAGGAAGAAGTACGTCGGTGGAGCAACATGGAGCCCACGAGGGTGGAGAGCGCGCCCGGGGGGGGGGGGCTACCTTGTGGCCTCCTATTAATTGGCTTGACGTAGGGTCCAAGTCTCCTGAGTTGTATTCGGTGAGAAAATCACGTTCCCGAAGGTTTCATTCCGTTTGGACTCTGTTTGATATTCCTTTTCTTCGAAACCCTAAAACAGGCAAAAAACAGCAATTCTGGGCTGGGCCTCCGGTTAATAGGTTAGTCCCAAAAATAATATAAAAGTGGATAATAAAGCCCAATAATGTCCAAAATAGTAGATAATATAGAATGGAGCAATCAAAAATTATAGATACGTTGGAGACGTATCAACTGCAATTCTGTAGATCGAATCCGGTATTTATAGTGCATTTTGATTACAAATATTTTGAGTGTCTAGAATATTAATTATTCAGGTTCAACTTAATTTGGTAGTGTAGCCCAGAATGTTATGAATAAATAAAATGAACTCTTATAAATTACTAGTGTAGAATTTGTTTATTTGTATCTGAAAGTGCGTTATATCGACTAGAGGGGGGGTGAATAGGCGATTTTTATGAAATTCATCACTGAGGAATTTGCCGGTGAGGGAATTCCTTAGCGAAGAACTACTAGCAGCGGAATCAGTACTCAAAAGTAAACATAACAAAATATAAACATGGTCATCATGATGAAATGAAGATAGGCACAGAGTACAGAAGCGTAAGCACATGATAACACAGAATGAAGAAAAACAGACTGAAGAAATTGAACTGAGGAAATTGAGAAAGTCTTCAGTCAAAGTCTTCAAACACAGATATGAACAAGCACACAACACAGTTATGAGGAAATAGAAGAGTTGAGGAAATAGAACCAGTAAGCTTGGTGAAGACAATGATTTGGTAGACCAGTTCCAACTGCTGTCTCAGTTGTACGTCTAGTTGGAGCGGCTGAGTATTTAAACTCGAGGACACACAGTCCCAGACACCCAGTCCTGAACACGCAGCTCAGGACACCCAGTCCTCACCGTATTCTCCTTGAACTAAGGTCACACAGAGCTCGTCCAATCACTCGTGGTAAGTCTTCAGGCGACTTCCAAACCTTCACAAACTCGGTCACTCGGCGATCCACAATTCCTCTTGGATGCTCTAGACCATGACGCCTAACCGTCTGGAAGAAGCACAGTCTTCAAAGGTAACAAGCGTCGGATCCACGCAGGATCAATCTCTTCAGTGATGCTCAATCACTTGGGGTTTGTAGGTGTTTGGGTTTTGGGTTTTTCCTCACTTGATGATTTTTGCTCAAAGTCCTCAGAGGATGGGTTGCTCTCAAATGACAAGTGTCAGTTTCTCTCGGAGCAGCCAACCAACTAGTGGTTGTAGGGGGCGACTATTTATAGCCTAGGGAGCAGCCCGATATGATAAGACATAAATGCCCTTCAATGATATGACCGTTAGGTGGATAGATATTTTGGAATAGCTGGCGCATAGCACAGCGACGGTCGGAATTTTGAGTAGCAAAATCCTCAGGTCTATCATGTTCCTCACTGTGTAGGCAATCCGCACTGGCGAATTCCTAACTCCTCAGTCAGGACAAATTCCTTAGAGACCAGAAGAACTTCGTCTCTGTCACTGAAGAAATTGACTGAACTGTATGAGATTTCCAATGGCTTCACTCGAAGGTATTGGTAGGTGTAGGATTTTGAGTTGAGCATCACATGGAAATTTTTCCTTAGTATTTCCTCGACCCCCTTTAACAGTACGGTGTTTTCTATGACTCAAGAAAGAGAAAATGAAACTACGAAAACAAAAGTCTTCACGCTTCATGTTCCTCGAATGAATACCAAGTCTTCACGGTCACACCAATTTTTTCATTTTCAAAGTCTTCAGAAAGTCTTCAGAGATCCAAAGTCTTCAGTCAAAGAACTTCATTTTTAGGGGTCGACTTTCTCTGTAAATATCAAACTCCTCATAGACTTATAGACCTGTGTACACTCACAGACGCATTAGTCGCTTAACCTATAAGTCTTCAATACACCAAAATCACTAAGGGGCACTAGATGCACTTACAATCTCCCCCTTTTTGGTGATTGATGACAATATAGGTTAAGTTTTCAATGGGGATAAACATATGAAGTGTAACTACTGATATTGAGGAATTTGATTGCAAGATATAGAAGAACTCCCCATGAAGATGTGCATAGTGAGGAATTTGCTTTTGAAGCAATGCACACTTGAAGAGTTGAATCATGGAGATCTCCCCCTATATATTGTAATTCATACACGCATTTGACATATAACAGAGAAGAATTTGAAATGCATGATGAAATATGGTGACTGATGTAATTCAGCATGCGTGCAATAATATTAACAAGGAATAAGCATGCAGAAAAACATATCAAAAGTATGAGAGCACCATCGGGTTTAAGTTTACAACTCGATCCAATAAAGTCTCAGAAGAACGAGAGTTGTAACTTAACAAAAAACGCCCATATAGAAAGACCCGCTTGAAGACTAACTCAAAATTCTCCCCCTTTGTCATCAAATGACCAAAAGGATCGAATATGAGGACGAGCGCCCCTGAAGAATATCAAGTTGATGAAGGAGTGCCAGCGTTGTTGGGGTCGTTTGTTGTAGGAGGGCCTGCCGCAGTGTCGTCCAAGTCTTCATGTTCATGAGTGTCGCGCGATGAAGAATATGAGCTGGCCACCAGAGAAGGAACCTTGACCTTCTTGAATTTCTTCGGTGGAGGTACAGACCAGTCAAAATCTTCATTGAGACCCATGTTCTTCAGATCTTCTTCACCATACAGATGTGACAGGATTGCCCAGGTGCGACCAAAGACTTGATGGAGGTAGTAGTGGTTTTTCTTCACTGCATTGTGTGTGGCAGTCATGTTGTGAAGAAGTGAACCAAACTGACGCTTAACCCATTTGTGATTTCGATCCACCTTCTGGTGAAGACTCAGCAGAAGTTCACAGTCAGTCATCACGCGCGGAGCAGTGGCTTGAGGAGTGGACTTGGGTGCATTGGCAGAGTCATGTGTGGCAGAGTCATCATTGGTGGAATAAGATGCAGCTTTGCAAAACTGACCATCCAATGGACGAATGCCTTCATCTATTACAGCTGGTGCCTTGCCCTTTCCATCAACTGAGGAATATGTCTACTTGAGGACTTGAATTGGGGACAAGTAGCTGAGGTGATTCTGGAAATCAGCTTTGTAGTTGAGTGAAGACCTTGTCCTAAGGAAACTCATAATCCAAGGTGCATAAGGCTTCAGCTCAAACGGAGACAGTGCAACATTTGCCATAGTCCTCATGAAGAAATCATGATAATTGACGGGAATGCCATGAACGATGTTGAATATCATATTCTTCATGATGCCAACAATTTCCTCATCAGATGAGTCATGGCCTTTGATAGGACTGATTGTCCTCGTAAGAATATGATAGACAGTTCTGGGCACGTACAGCAATTCCTTCACGAGGAATTTAGTTCTTGGTGCTTGACCTGGCTTCAAAGGTTTCATCAGCACCTGCATGTAATGATGTGTGAGCTCAGGTTCACTGTAGATGCAGCGAGCTTCTTCAAGGGGAGGACTGAGTGGTAGAGCACGAAGCAATTCAGAGGCTGGTGCAGTGTAGTGAGTATTTTCAGACATCCAGTCCAGCACCCATGAATTCACATCTTCAGCATCTCCTGTGATGTGCAGCGTTGCATAGAATTGAAGAATCAGTTCTTCATTCCAATCACAGATGTCAGAACAAAAGTTTAATTGTCCAGCGTCGTGAAGAACACTGAGGACTGGTGTGAAGCATGACAGAGATTCCATATCCACGTGAGGAATATGCTCATGGTAGAAGATCTTCTCCTTGTTGAACAACACTGAGGAATAGAAATTGGCTTGACTAGCAGTCCAGAAACGCCTCTTCCTAATGCGAGCAGAGTTATATGGGTTGTAATCTTCGAAGAATACGTGCTCGCCGAAGAAATCATCAGCCTTGAACTTTTGTTTGCGTGAAAATGGATCCTTTGGCTTCGGTAGAGGAGTGTCAGTGAGTTGCATCACGACCTCAGGAATCTCAATCGCGGGTTCTTCAGGCTGAGGAATTGCTGGTTCCTTCTCAGTGGCAGTCTGCGTTGTTGGTTGTTCAGCAGCAGCAGTTTCTTCAGCGGTAGTGGCTGGAATTTTCTCATGGACAGATGCAGTGGGATGAGTTTCTTCAGAGCCCATTTGTACAGTTGGTGTGGGAGACTGAGGAATTTTCTGTAGAGGGGTGAACATTGGAGAGTTTGGATGCTGATTTTCTCAGAATTCATCACTGATTACGGGTGTGGAGCAGCCAACGTCCACATCTTCATCTTCCATTTCTTTAACGCCAGCCTCTTCAGCTGTGAACTAAGGCATGGGCAGGGAGATGATAGGTGTTGAAGGGATCGCATCCACTTCAATTTCTTCATCCAACGGTTCAGACGAAGCAGCAGAAGGAGTTTCTTCATCAGATCCGCTGGGGATCACATATTCTTCATCAAAAGGAACAAGGTGCTTTGATGGCCTGGTTGAGATGGGAACAACATCAATCGGATTTGCAAATGAACTTGTCATAGGCTTCATTTTCTTCGGAGCTGAAGAATCTGAAGCAACTGATGCTTTCCTTTTTTTCACTGCAGCACGCTCTGCAGCCTTGGTCTTCTTCACATCTGATGCAGATGGAAGGATTGGAGTTGAAGTTGGTGCAGGAGCAGCTGAGGAATTTGGTTGATTTTCTTCAGGCACAACTGATGCAGTTGCCCTGAGCTCTTCATTTTCTTCAGGCGCACCACTAGTAGGTGCCCTCGCAATTTCTTCAGCGGCTGGAATGCAGTCATCAGCCCTGGAACTCACATTTTCTTCAGCAGCCTAATTCTCATCAGCGGTGCTGGCATTTTCTTCAGTAGGCTGAGCAGATGCTTCAGCCTGAGGAATTTCCTGTTGCGTTGGGGCTGCAACATTAGAAGTGAAGTTATCCGCAAGTTTCACAAAACGAACCTTGGCTCCAAGCCAATCAGCGCGATATGCGTCAAATTCATCACTGAGTTTCTTGATCTCAGTCTAAATAGTGACAAGTTCTTCAGTTGTCATAGAGACAATGTTTTTCTTCAGATATCGCTCTTTCTTGTACTGCGCTTTCTTGATCTGCCTGGCCTTCTCAAATTTCCACTTTTCTTCTTAAATGAAGTGGGTCAGCATGTGACTTTGGCCAGGAGTCAGCTTGAAGTCAGGCATGGGCGTGTTGGGGTCCTTGTGCCAAACATCAATGTAGTCGAGGATCAACTTGGGATCCAAAAGCAGTGGCACCTCTGATCCTTTGGCTCTAGCGGCCCTGACTTGCCTGTCTCTAATGATTCTGCAAGTTCATCATCATTAGCTTTGTCTTCTTCAGATGGTACTTGGAAAGTGACTTGTTTCTTTTAAGGACTTGGGCGAGGACCTCGTCCAGCAGTGGCCTTTGTCTTCAGCAGTGAGGGGCTAGCTAAGGAACTTGGTGCAGCTGAGGAACTAGCTGAGACACCTGAGGCAATGGAGATGCCTGCAGTCCTTTGGCACAAGGCGAGATGCACAGGTGCTGAGGATTTAGTCGGAACAGCTGAGGGCTTAGGCGGAGGAGCTGAGGACTTTGGAGGAACAAGAGCAGCATGAGGAATTGGCCGTGAGGGCTTTGAGGATTCTGGCCGTGAGGGCATTGTTGGTGAAGCACTTGGCTTGCGCGCAGGCTTCTTTGACATAGCCTTCTTTGGCTTGACAGCAAAGGCCTCAGCAGAGGCAGCGGCAGCAGCAGAGTCTTCATTGAATTTCCTCACTGCTTCTTTGGCTTGCTTAGCCAACTTGGCTTGGCGCTTGGCCCATTCATCAGGATAGTCCTCACCGCGCTTGAGGCTGGTGGGATCAGCGATTTGGCCAGGTGCCAATGGAGCTCGTGGGCATGGAGGATTGAGTGTGAATTTCTTCATATACTTAGGAGTGACATATCTGTACTCCCTCCATTCTCTTGCCCATCTCCTCTCTATCTTTTGAATGCGCACTTTGCGCTCATTCTTGGTTTCCTCAGTAGGTGTGCAGTACCCAACATATATTTCATCAGGGATCTCAAATGCTGTATTTACCTCAGGCCTCTTTCCTCCCTTCTGTAGCTTCTTACCGTCAGCCATTTTCTTCAGTTGAGGAATTTGAACAATTGAATTCTCTGAAGAAGTATGCAACTTTTCTTCGAAGAACGCTGCAAATGAGTTAAGTTGATGAGAACCTAGTGATTCAGCAGCTGACATGTGTACCTGTGAACAGAGTATAGTTGCGAGGAATTTAGAGAGGTCATATGCGTTCTCAGAGGGTTTTTCAAAAGAACAAGTTTGAGGAATTTGACCAGATGAGTCTTGAAGAATTTCACTAAGCATTCTTTGTCTTAGGTTCCAGAGTTGTATAGATCGAAGATCCACACAATTGAGGAATCTTGAAGAAAAATAATGCTTAGAGAAACGAATCAAGAACAAATGACTTGTGAGGTGTTTAGTGTGTGAAACTATGAAGAAAAACGCCTTTGAAGATTTTGAAGATAATCATTTGAATCAACGAGGGCAGTAAAAGTAACTTTTAATTGCCCTGGACGAAGAACACGACGAACTGGAGTGAGGAGATGTGAGCATCGTCTGTGCAGATCTTCCACGCCCTAACTTGGCGGAGGAAGACGGCTACGGCGGCGGCGGAGTGAAGATTTCCGTGGTCGGCGCGAGTACGTCGGCCACGAGGTCGAGGCAGTGAAGCTCTTCCTCACCGGCGGCGATGAAGTAGCAGCGGCGCTAGGGTTTGAGAAGCTCGAGCTGGAGAGAGAGGTCGAGCAGAGTAAAAGAAGTGAGGAAGGGGCGGATGGGTATTTATAGCCACGGTGAAAAACTGCTCGCCCGAAGAAATTGGACGAACGTGCCCTTGACCCTTCTCATTCGCTTGACATGTGTCACCCACGTACTGAGAGGTGGAGATCGTGTGCGATCGTGGGTGAGTGGATTAGTAGGGATGCGGAACGGTTTGAGCGGCAAAGCCGAAAATTTTGATAAGATAGGTTTTAAAGTTCCGTTCGCAATTTCTTCAACTGACAAGGACACAGTGAAGATTTTGAACGAGTTTCAAATAGAACGCACATGAAGAATTTGTGAATATATTGGGTTGAGTATAGCATAGAGGGGGAAGGGTCCGATCACATTCACTTAGCAGAAAAACCAACTTGAAGAATTAGCAATAAGTGAATGTTGTAGAGGACATAAACTTATATATATATATATATATATATATATATATATATATATATATATATATATATATATATATATAGTCAATGAAGAAAAACGACGGAAGCAGTGAAGACAATGCAAAGTTGAAGAATATGAATAATTGAGGAATTTCAACTTTTGGTGGTGGCGTGACCCACCGTATAAGAATGATGATTACAGACACCGCGTACAATTATCGTAGGGTTCTGAGAATCAAATTATT
>NC_041388.1:259714563-259759037 GCF_002162155.2 Triticum dicoccoides
CGTACAATTATCGTAGGGTTCTGAGAATCAAATTCTTCGTTAATTTCTTCACACTAAGAGTGTTGTTCTTCATTGAATTGAAGAAAAATGTTTCTTCATGTGTTGCACATCTAAGTCATCAATTTTGCATAAGTGTTAGGATGAGTGTCCTTTTCAAAGAACATTCGAAGATTCTAGGATATTTAGCTCACACCGCAACTTGCTAAATCTCTTCTCATCCAAGGGCTTTGTGAAGATATCGGCTAGCTATTCTTCAGTCTTCACATGCTCAATAGAAATGTCGCCCTTCAACACATGATCACGAAGAAAATGATGACGAATCTGAATGTGCTTTGTCTTCGAGTGCTGAACTGGGTTGTGAGCAATCTTGATGGCACTCTCATTGTCACAGAAGAGAGGCACATTCTTCATGTTGATGCCGTAGTCCTTGAGAGTTTGCTTCATCCATAGCAGTTGAGCATAACAAGAACCAGCATCAATGTACTCAGCTTCAGCAGTAGATAGTGATACGCAGTTCTGTTTCTTCGAGGACCAACAGACCAAAGATCGTCCGAGGAAATGACATGTACCAGATGTTGACTTGCGGTCCGCACGATCACCAGCATAGTCAGAGTCAGAATATCCAATGAGATCAAAAGCCGAGCCCTTGGGGTACCATAATCCAAGTGTTGGTGTGTGAGCTAGATATCGAAGAATATGCTTCACAGCCTTATGGTGTGATTCCTTCGGTGTAGCTTGAAATCGGGCACACATGCAAACACTAAGCATTATATCTGGCCTAGATGCACATAAGTACAATAAAGAACCAATCATGGAGCGGTATACCTTATGATCAAAGTCAATACCATTTTCATCAGTGCACAGATGGCCATTTGTGGGCATAGGAATTTTAATGTCTTTGCAATCTTGCATGCCGAATTTCCTCAGTACATCCTTGAGGTATTTCTCCTGAGATATGAATATGCCATTGCGTTGTTGACGAATTTGAAGACCTAAGAAGAATTTCAACTCTCCCATCATAGACATTTTGTATTCTTCACTCATCATATAGGCAATATTCATCACTATAACGTTGGTCAGTACAGCCAAAGATAATATCATCAACATATATTTGGCACACAAACAATTCACCATCATAAGATTTAATGAAAAGAGTAGGGTCGAGTGAACCGGGTTTGAAGCCTTTCGTCATGAGGAATTCCTTCAAAGTATCATACCACGCCCGTGGGGCTTGCTTGAGGCCATAGAGGGCCTTGTTGAGTCTGAAGACTTTGTCAGGATTCTTTGCATCTTCAAAACCTGGGGGTTGAGCAACATATACTTCTTCCTCAAGCTTACCATTGAGGAATGCACTTTTCACATCCATTTGATATAAAGTGATATTATGATGGTTAGCATAAGCAAGTAATATGTGAATAGCCTCAAGCCTAGCAAGAGGTGCAAAAGTTTCATCGAAATCAATTCCTTCAACCTGTGTGTAGCCTTGAGCTACAAGCCGTGCCTTATTCCTCACCACAAGGCCATTTTCATCTTGCTTGTTGCGGTAGATCCACTTTGTGCCGATGATATTGTGCTTGCGAGGATCTGTACGTTTGACCAGTTCCCAGACATTGTTGAGCTCGAACTGATGTAATTCTTCTTGCATGGCCTGACTCCACTCAGGCTCCAGAAATGCTTCATCTACCTTAGTGGGCTCTGTAATAGAGACAAAAGCATAGTGCCCACAAAAGTTAGACAAATGTGAAGCTTTTGAGCGTGTGAGAGGACCTGGCGCTTTGATGTCATTGATGATGTTTTCAACTTGCACTTCTTTTGCAATGCGAGGATGAGCTGGTTGCCGTTGAAGAATTTGATCAGCGTTTTCTTCAGCACCATTTTCTTCAGCATTTTCTTCAGGTGCATTAGCTCGACGTTCTTCATGTTCTGGAATGAATTATTCAGCAGATTCTTCAGTGGGAATGACATCCTCAGTAGCCTTGAACTTGATAGTTTCCTTAGGTGCTGGTTCATCTATCACAGTAGGTAGGTGCTCTCTTTGCGAGCCATTAGTTTCATCGAACTGCACATCTACAGTTTCAACAACCTTGTGAAGAACGTTGTTGAAGACTCTGTAGGTGTGCGAGTCCTTTCCATAACCAAGCATAAAACCTTCATGTGCTTTCGGTGCAAATTTTGAGTTGTCATGAGGATCTCTAATCCAACATTTAGCATCGAAGACTTTGAAATAACTTACACTGGGTTTCTTATCAGTGAGGAGTTCATAGGCAGTGTTCTTGAAGAATTTGTGAAGATTTTGTATCCATTTCATTAGACAATAGAATAGATAAAGCAGTAGGAGGACATGAGAAATGAAAATTCATTTCTTCATGAATAGCTTGCGTCCTTTCAAGCATATTCAGGTCTCCAGCAATTTCATCAGGCATTTAAGTTCGTCTGGAGACCTGATCCTACATAAGAGATTAGTTCTTTTTCTTCACCACCCACATCTGAAGGGGTGGCAAAGAGTTCATCATTCTGCGAGCTCCATAAGAGAAAGGTGGCATAGAAGTCAGTCCATTTCGTTTCACATAAGAGGTTAGAATAAGCATAAGAGTAAGCAGAGAAATTCTTCGAGGACTTATGGACATAGTGATTTGAAGAATAATGCACATATCCATAATCCTTAGATCTTCCCTGTGAATCAGACGGGTTAGCACGATGATGTTCATATGAGGACTTTGATCCATATGAAGAATTTTGTCCATATGAAGAATTTGATCTGGGGTTCCTATTCTTCACAGGTGGCGTCATGATGACATTCACCTGAAGATTTTCAAGGCATCTTTTGGGAACCCAGATTTTCTTCATAGGGGGGCCGTTCCTGCAGTTAGTGCCAACATATCTAGCAAATACTTCACCATTCTGATTTCTGAACAGTTTGTAGTTGGAGTCGAATGACACATCATCAGAATGAGGAGATTCACATGCATATCCAGATAGGTTAGATGGATCAACTGGAGGTCCCTTTGCAGCAAACCATGTAGTTTTGGGGTACTGCTCAGGCTTCCAATATGTACCATCAGCATTGAGTTTCCTCTCAAAGGCAATACCCTCTTTCCTAGGGTTCCTGTTGAGGATCTGCTTTTTAAGCACATCACAAAGAGCCTGATACCCTTTGAGGCTTTTGTACATGCCTGTCGTGTACAATTCCTTTAGCCCTGCATCGTCAGTGATACTAGCAATGTCCTCAGATGAGGAATTAGTGATAGCAGAGGCATGTGAAGAATTTGAAACATTAGCAGCATTTGAACATTCTGGTGAAGAATTAACAGATTCACGTTCAATGCATTTCAAACATGGAGGAACAAATTCTTCCTGAGAAGCGCTGATTTGTTGAGCAAGTAATGAGTCGCGCTCCTTCTGAAGATCTTCATAACTCACTCTTAACTTCTCAAGGTCTTGCTTTCTTTGAAGAAATTCATAAGAAAGCTTCTCATGATCCGATAAGAGAGTGTTATGATGACTTTGAAGATTGTCAAGCTTGGACTGAAGTCTCTGAAGATTTTTAGTCAAAGTTTCAGTGCGATCCATTTCTTCACCCAACATATCATCACTTTTGTCTAGCATGTTTTGAACCTTTTCTAAAGCCCTTTGTTGTTTTATAGCAATCTTAGCAAGTTTAGAATAGTTGGGCTTAAGGTTTTCATCAGATTCATCATCACTAGATTCAGAGGAGGTATATTTGAGTACCTTGGCACCCTTTGCCATGAAGCAATAGGTGGGAGCGTAGTCATCATCCCCTTCATCAGCTTTGTTGGTGAGGTTATTTTCTTCGGTGTTGAAGATAGACTTGCTGACGAATGCAGTAGCGAGAGCTAGGCTCACCACTCCGGATTCGGACTCCTTAGATGTCTCCTCTTCCTCATTCTCTTCAGATTCAGCCTCATAGTCCATTTCCTTGCCAATGAATGCCCTAGCCTTCTTGGAGTTGCTCTTCTTGTGATATGAAGACCTTGAGGATTTTGATGATGAAGATTTTGTGGATTTCTTCTTTTTCTTCGCATCATCAGAACTGTAATCCTTGTATTTCTTCTTCTTTGATTTCTTTTCCCACTGAGGACACTCTTGAATGAAATGTCTAGGTTTCTTGCATTTGTGAAAGAGCCTCTTCTTGTAGTCACTGGATGAGGAATCATTGCTCCTTGAGGATCTTCCAAGGCGACCACGTCTTGAGAACTTTTGGAACTTCTTCACGAGCAGTGCTAGATCATGGGTTAGTTCTACAGGATCACCAAGGCTGCTACTAGAGTCTTCATCTTCGGATTCAGATACTGCCTTGGCCTTCAGTGCACGTGATCTGCCATAGCTAGTACCATAGAGATCTCTCTTTTCAGAAAGTTGGAACTCATGAGTATTTAGCCTTTCGAGAATATCAGCGGGATCAAGTGACTTGTAATCAGCACGTTCTTGTATCATCAATGCCAGAGTGTTAAATGAGGGATCAAGCGATCTCAACAATTTCTTCACCACCTCATGGTCGGTGATGTCAGTGGCACCAAGTGCTTGAAGCTCATTTGAGATGTCAGTGAGGCGATCGAAGGTTTGTTGAACATTTTCATTGTCGAGTCTTTTGAAGTGGTTGAAGAGATTGCGAAGAACATCAACTCAAGAGTCACGCTGAGTTGAGACTCCTTCATTCACTTTGGACAACCTGTCCCAGATAAGCTTTGCTATCTCCAAAGCACTCACTCTGCCATACTGTCCTTTGCTCAGATGGCCACATATGATATTCTTCGCTTGAGAGTCAAGTTGCTTGAATCTCTTCACATCAGCAGCATTCAGAGAAGGTGTGACTGAGGGAACACCATTTTCCACAACATACTAGAGATCGTTATCAATTGCCTCAAGATGCATTCGCATCTTATTCTTCCAGTAGGGGTAGTCCGTCCCATCGAAGGTAGGACACCCAGCAGAGACCTTGATCATACCTGCGGTAGACATAACTAAAACTCCAGGCGGTTAAACCAAAATCACATAGAATAAGGGAGTACCTTGCTCTGATACCAATTGAAAGTGCGTTATATCGACTAGAGGGGGGGGTGAATAGGCGATTTTTATGAAATTCTTCACTAAGGAATTTGCCGGTGAGGGAATTCCTTAGTGAAGAACTACTAGCAGCGGAATGAGTACTCAAAAGTAAACATAACAGAATACAAACATAGTCATCATGATGAAATGAAGACAGGCACAGAGTACATAAGTGTAAGCACAGGATAACACAGAATGAAGACAAACAGACTGAAGAAATTGAACTGAGGAAATTGAGAAAGCCTTCAGTCAAAGTCTTCAAACACAGATATGAACAAGCACACAACACAGTTATGAGGAAATGGAAGAGTTGAGGAAATAGAACCAGTAAGCTTGGTGAAGACAATGATTTGGTAGACCAGTTCCAACTGCTGTCTCAGTTGTACGTCTGGTTGGAGCGGCTGAGTATTTAAATTCGAGGACACACAGTCCCGGACACCCAGTCCTGAACACGCAGCTTAGGACACCTAGTCCTCACCGTATTCTCCTTAAACTAAGGTCACACAGACTTCGTCCAATCACTCATGGTAAGTCTTCAGGCGACTTCCAAACCTTCACAAACTCGATCACTCGGCGATCCACAATTCCTCTTGGATGCTCTAGACCATGACGCCTAACCATCTGGAAGAAGCACAGTCTTCAAAAGTAACAAGCGTCGGATCCATGCAGGATCAATCTCTTCAGTGATGCTCAATCACTTGGGGTTTGTAGGTGTTTGGGTTTTGGGTTTTTCCTCACTTGATGATTTTTGCTCAAAGTCCTCAGAGGATGGGTTGCTCTCAAATGACAAGTGTCAGTTTCTCTCGGAGCAGCCAACCAACTAGTGGTTGTAGGGGGCGGCTATTTATAGCCTAGGGAGCAGCCCGACATGATAAGACATAAATGCCCTTCAATGATATGACCGTTAGGTGGATAGATATTTTGGGATAGCTGGCGCATAGCACAGCAACGGTTGAAATTTTGAGTAGCAAAATCCTCAGGGCTATCATGTTCCTCACTGTGTAGGCAATCCGCATTGGCGAATTCCTAAC
Source organism: Triticum dicoccoides (assembly GCF_002162155.2). Taxonomy (NCBI): domain Eukaryota; kingdom Viridiplantae; phylum Streptophyta; class Magnoliopsida; order Poales; family Poaceae; genus Triticum; species Triticum dicoccoides. The sequence goes on from NC_041388.1 coordinate 259,720,662, forward strand.
TCCTCAGTCAGGACAAATTCCTCAGAGACCAGAAGAACTGCATCTCTGTCACTGAAGAAATTGACTGAACTGTATGAGATTTCCAATGGCTTCACTCGAAGGGATTGGTAGGTGTAGGATTTTGAGTTGAGCATCACATGGAAATTTTTCCTTAGTATTTCCTCGACCCCCTTTAACAGTACGGTGTTTCCTATGACTCAAGAAAGAGGAAATGTGTAAGTGCATCTAGTGCCACCCCTAGTTGGTTTTGGAGTATTGACGACAAACCTAGTTGAGGGACTAATGTGTTTGTGAGAATTGCAGGATAACGCAGGTAGAAGTCCCTCATTGATTCGGTTTTACTACCAGAGATGACCCCTAAAAATGTATGAAGACATTGAAGGCAAAGGTGGTATATGAAGATATTCACATTGAAGACTATGACAAGAGAAGACACTATATGAAGCCTATGGAGCTCGAAGACTTAGATCTTTCGTAGTTCTTTTTCTTTTGTGTTGAGTCATAGGAACCACCGTACTGTTAAGTGGGGTCCAAGAGAACCAGTCAGAATGACTGAAGTGATGCCTAAACCAAAAACCTATGTCTTCGAGTGAAGACTATGAGAGCGAATCTTGTCCAGAGTCAGACAAGTCAGCTTTGCTTGTAGCCCAAGTAAAGTTGTCGTGTGAGTTTGAAATCTGACCGTTGGAACACGTGTCAGTTCCGTAGTGACCCAGGGTCATTTCGGACAAATCAGGTCGGGTTGCCAAGTGGCTATAAATAGCCCACCCCCTACAACCATAAATGGTTGGCTGCTCAGATTGAAAGTACGGCTTTTGTCGTTTGAGAGCAACCCACCTCGAAGCCTTTGACAGAGAATTCCTTGCGAGGATAAAGCCCTCACCACCAGAGCTAGAGATAATTGGGCATCACTTAAGTCTTCTTATCTGTGTGATCTGAAGACTTATTACACTTGAGGATTGTGCATCCTCCAGCCGGTTAGGCGTCGCGTTCTGAGCATCCAAGAGACATTGTGGATTGCCGGTGAGCGAAGTCTGTGAAGGTTTGGGAGTCTACCTTGAAGACTTACCAGAGTGATTGGGCGAGGCCTATGTGACCTTAGCTCAAGGAGAATACGGTGAGCACTGGGTGTCCTGAGCTGCGTGTTCAGGACTGGGTGTCCGGGACTGTGTGTCCTAAGGTTTAAATACCTAGCCGCTCCAACCAGACGTACATTTGTCACAGCAACTGGAACTGGTCCAACAAATCATTGTCTTCAACGAGTCACTGGTTTCATCTTCACTTCACTTTACTTACTGTTACTCCTTGTGAAGTCATTGTATGTTTGCTCTATCATTTGTCTTCACTGAGTGACTGCGTGTTCTGTTTGGCTTCACAATATCTTCCTACCTGATCCTTACTACCTAGCTGCTATTAGTCTTTGTGCTTTCACTTCATTGAATACTTGACTATGGTTTGCCTAGTGTAGTCTACCTTCCGCTGCATGGTAATAGGTTTAATTTTATCGTTTGTCTTCAAAACTCCCATGTTCTGAAGACTTCCATAAAAATCACCTATTCACCACCCTCTAGTCGATATAACGCACTTTCAATTGGTATCAGAGCAAGGTGCTCCCTTGTTCTATGTGATTCGGTTTAACCACCTGGAGTTTTAGCTATGTCGACTGCAGGGATAATTAAAGTCTCCGCTGCGTGCCCCGTCTTCGATGGAATTGAATATCCCTACTGGAAGAATAAGATGCGCATGCATCTTGAAGCCATTGACGTCGACCTATGGTATGTCGTCAAGAATGGCGTTCCCAAGGCTGGAGAAGGTGTCACTGCTGCTGATGTCAAGAAATTCGTTCAACTGGACTCTACTGCCAAGAATATCATCTGTGGTCATCTGACCAAAGGACAGTATGGCCGTGTGATTGCTTTGAAGACATCCAAGCTGGTATGGGACTGGCTCTCCAAGGTAAATGAAGGCATCTCAACCCAGAGAGATCAGAGAATCAGTGTCCTTCGCAACCTCTTCAACCGCTTCAAGCAAAATGACAATGAGAATGTCCAACACACATTTGAACGACTCACTGACATCACAAATGAGCTTCAAGCCCTCGGCGCCACTGAGATTACCAAACACGAAGTCGTCAAGACGCTGCTGAGATCACTTGATAGTTCGTTTGACATCCTGGCCCTGATGATTCAAGAACGTCCTGATTTCAAGACACTCGATCCATCTGACATACTTGAGAGGCTCAACACACATGAGTTTCAGCTTTCGGAGAAAAGATATATCTACGGTCCAAACTATGGGCGAACTCGTGCCTTGAAGGCAAAAGTTGTATCCTCATCTGAAGAAGAATCTGACAGCAGTTCTGATGATCCTGAAGACATTGGAAGGGAACTTGCTATGCTTGTCAAGAAGTTCCAAAAATTCACCAAGAAGAAAGGCTTCAGAAAGTCTTCCCGATCAAGTTCAAGGAATGATGAAGCTCCTGCTCATGACTACAAGAAGAAAACATGTCACAAGTGCAAGAAACTTGGCCACTTCATCTCTGAGTGTCCACAGTGGGACAACGAGAACAAAAAGAAAAAGAAGAGCAATGAATATGACTCTGACGACAAGAAGAAGAAGAAGAAATACTCAACGTCTTATTCCAAGTCTTCCTTAAAGTCTTCATCACACAAGAAGAGCTCATCTGGCAAGGCACGTGCGTTTGTTGGCAAGGAAATGGATTCAGAGGAGGAGTCTGCTTCTGAGGAGGCGGAGGTGGAGTCTGAGGAGGAATCCGACTCAGGCGTCGCAAGTCTGGCTACAGCATACGTTGCCAAGTCCATCTTCAACACTGAAGACAATGACTTCATCACCGACACCGATGCAAATGACAAGGACTACTCCGCTTCTACCTACTGCTTCATGGCACGTGGTGCCAAGGTAAACACACGCACTACTCACTATCAAACATCTAGTGACGATGACTCTGATTGTGGTTCAAAACCTAGCTACAAAACACTTGCTAAAATTGCAACTGAACAACAGAAAGCTATGGAACATATTCAAAAACTGTTAGACAGAAGCGATGATCTGTTAGGTGCTGAAATGACTCGATCTGAATCCTTAATTGAAGACATAAAAAATCTTCACGTTAAGTATCAGGAACTTGAAAGTCATCATGAAACTCTCTCAACAACTCATGAAAAGCTTTCCTATGATTATCTTCAAAGAAAGCAGGATCTTGAGAAATTGAGAGCGGTTCATGAAGATCTTCAAACGGAAAACGAGTCACTTCGCGCCAAATAGATCAGTCCCGCTCAGGAAGGATTTGAACCACCATGTCTTAAATGCATTGAGCGTGATAATGCTACTTCTGTTGCTGAATGTTCTGCTGCTACTGCTCTTGCAATATCTTCAACTGTTGATGTGGTAACTAACCCCTCTGCTGAGGATACCACCGCTATTGCTGATGAGAATGCTAGGTTGAAGACATTGCTTGAAACAGGGATGTACAAAAGTCTTCAAGGGCATCAGACACTATGTGATGTCCTCAAAAAGCAGATTCTGAACCAAAACCCTAGGAAAGAGGGTGTTGGGTTCATAAGGAAAATGAATGCAGATGGCTCTTACTGGAAACCTGAGCAGTACCCCAAAACCATGTGGGTTGCTGCAAAGGAACCTTCAGCAGATCCATCCAATCTAACTGGCTTCACTTGTGCTAACCCCATTATCATTGATGAATCCTTTGATGCAAACTATATACTGTTTAAGAATCAGAATGGTGAAGTGTTTGCCAGGTACATTGGTACTAACTGCAGGAATGGACCGCCTATGAAGAAGATCTGGGTTCCGAAAAGGTGTCTGGAAAATCTTCCTGTGAATGTCTTCATGACACCTCACGTGAAGAAGACAAACCTCAGACCAAAGGCTTCATACGGTCCAAAGGCTTCATACAAACAGAGGACTCACCTGAGTCGCACTAACGCAAATGTCTTGCAGGGAAACCATACTCAGGCATATGAATATGAGAGCGGTTCATCAAACCGCCATGTTCATAAGACCAAGAACTATTCTGCTTATTCTTATGAGTACTATTGTCAGCCTGCAAGACTATCTACGGCTTCAAAGCCAAAATTCTCAGATGCTGCACTTAGACTTATTGCTTCTAAGCCACCCGTGAAGATGTGGGTGGCTAAGAAAGCTTAACTCTCTTTTGCAGGGAAAGGTCTCCAGCAGAAAACCAAAATCGTCTGACGCTATTGCTGGGGACCTTAAACATCTTGTAGGGCGCAAGATCAAATGCCCAAATGGTCTTACTATGTACTCCGTACCTGAATCGCTTGCTACTCTCCCTATTAGTCCTAACCTGGATCTAAGCTTTCATAACCCACTGGTTCGTCAAATGTTTTTGCTTCACAATGCTCTTGGTGAAGCCTATCCCCCTAACTGCACTGTAGGGTATGACACTAGCGTCTTCAGAATGGATTATTGACAGTGGGTGTACAAATCACATGACTGGCAAAAGAAGTCTTCTTATGGACTCAACCTTACGTCCATCCAACAAGAGCCACATCACATTTGCTGACACTGGTAAAAGTAAGGTATTGGGTCTAGGTAGAGTTGCAATATCAAGGGATCAACACATGGATAAAGTCATGCTTGTTGAATCCCTTGGCTTCAACTTAATGTCTGTCTCAATGCTTTGCGATTTGAACATGATCGTAATGTTTCAAAAATATCGTTGCCTTGTACTAATGGAATCTGACAAGTCTCTAGTGTTTGAAGGGTATTGAAAATATGATTTGTACGTGGTACATTTCTCAGCAGGGCCACAACTTGTAGTATGTCTTCTAGCAAAGGCTTCAGAATGCTGACTCTGGCATCGGAGGCTTGGACATGCTGGAATGAGGAACCTCCACACCCTTGCGAAGAAGAAGCATGTCATAGGCATCGAGGGCGTCAAGTTCAAGAAAGACCACTTATGCGGTGCATGTGAAGCAGGGAAGATGACAAGGGCCAAACATCCCTCTAAGACAATCATGACCACTACTCGACCCTTCGAACTGCTTCACATGGATCTTTTCGGTTCCACTCATTACTCAACTCTAACTACTACTGCTTGCCTCTATGGCTTCGTTATTGTTGATGATTATTCTAGATATACTTGGGTGCACATAATCCTTTACAAGACTGAAGTGCAGGATGTCTTCAGACGCTTCGCCAATCGAGTTATGAACAATTTTGGCGCCAAGATAAAGCACATCAGAAGTGACAATGGCACTGAATTCAAGAACACTGGCCTTGATACATATCTTGATACCTTGGGCATCACACATGAATTCTCAGCCCCGTACACGCCATAGCAGAATGGCGTCGTCGAACACAAGAACAGAACACTAATTGAGATGGCCAGAACGATGCTAGATGAATACAAGACCCCAAGAAAATTCTGGCCCGAAGCCATTGATACTGCATGCCATACAATCAATCGTGTTTATCTTCACAAGCTACTGAACAAGACATCTTATGAGCTCCTTACTAGCAAGAAGCCAAATGTCAGTTACTTCAGAGTATTTGGCGCAAGGTGCTGGATCAAGGACCCACATCACACCTCAAAATTTGCACCAAAAGCACATGAGGGTTTTATGCTTGGATATCGAAAGGATTCGCACTCCTACAGAGTCTTGAATCTCTTTCATTACAAAGTGGTTAAAACAGTGGATGTGCGGTTCGATGAGACCAACAGTTCACAAAGAGAGCAGCTGCCAAATGTGCTAGATGAAGTTCCATCCAGTGAATCAATCAAGCTAATGGGAACTGGAGAAATTATACCTTCTGAAGCTCATCCTGAAGAAGAACTTGTCATTTCAGCACCTGATCAACATGAAGACAATGCTCAGCCTGAAGACATTCCTTCCAACAACGACAATGAACAGCAAGAGCAAAGTCTTCGCCCTGTACATCCTCGCGTTGCCAATAAAGTGCAGATTGAAAGAATAATTGATAGCATCAATGCACCTGGTCCACTCACTCGTTCAAGGGCAACTCAGCTAGCAAATTTTTGTGGGCACTTCGCATTCGTCTCAATAGCAGAACCCAAGAAAGTTGAAGAAGCCTTCATGGAACCTGAATGGATTCAAGCTATGCAAGAAGAGCTTCAACAGTTTGAGCTGAATAATGTATGGGAACAGGTTAAGCGTCCTAATCCACGGAAGCACAATATAATAGGCACCAAATGGATATACCGCAACAAGCAAGATGAGCATGGTCAAGTTGTCAGAAACAAAGCTCGTCTCATTGCTCAAGGATATACTCAAGTGGAAGGCATTGACTTCGATTAAACATTTGCTCCTGTGGCTAGACTTGAAGCCATACGCATACTGCTGGCCTATGAAAATCATCATAACATACTTCTATATCAAATGGATGTGAAGAGTGCCTTTCTCAATGGCAAGATTGAAGAAGAAGTGTATGTTGCACAACCGCCTGGCTTTTGAAAGTGCAACTATCCCTAGGTGGTTTTGGTAATTCATAACAACATATAGCTCATTGAGCTAATGCTATTCCAAGATGACTATTTCAGGAAAGCTCAATGATTGGCATGGCATGGATGTGAAAGTGGAACCCTCAAAATGCTAAGGACAAAGGATTGGCTCAAGCTCAAAAGCTCAAGACTCTTCATTTTATATTTTAGTGATCCAAGATCACATTGAGTCTTTAGGAAAAACCAATACTATCAAGGAGGGATGAGGTGTTGCTTAATGAGCCTTTTGCTTCATGTGCTTAGTGATATGCTCCAAAACCCTCAACTACTTTCCCATATCCACATATGACCTAAACCCTAAGCCAAACTCGGTCCTACCGATTCTTTCTATCCAGCGCCACCGAGTTTCACTTGTCATAAGCCACTGCCAAACCCTAGCAATTCGGTTCTACCGATAGGGATCTCGGTCTCACCGAGATGGGATTGCAAACTCTCTGTTTCCCTTTCGTAACTTTTCAGTCTCACCGAAAGAGCGAATTGGTCCCACCGAGATTGCAATGTAAACTCTCTGTTTCCCTTTTGTAACTTTTCAGTCTCACCGAAAGAGCAAATCGGTCCCACCGAGTTTGCCTGACCAACTCTCTGGTTAGCTTATTACCAAACTCGGTCTCACCGAGTTTGTGTAATCGGTCTCACCGAGATTACGTTATGCCCAAACCCTAACCATATCGGTCCTACCGAGTTGCATGTCAGTCCCACCGAAAATCTCTAACAATCACTAGGTTTACCTTTTCGGTCCGACCGAGGTTGTTGATTCGGTCCCACCGAGATTGGAAAACTGTGTGTAATGGTTGGATTTTGTGTGGAGGCTATATATACCCCTCCACCTCCTCTTCATTCGTGGAGAGAGCCATCAGAACACATACACAATTCCAACTCATATGTTCTGAGAGAGAACCACCTACTCATGTGTTGAGACCAAGATATTCCATTCCTACCATATGAATCTTGATCTCTAGCCTTCCCCAAGTTGATTTCCACTCAAATCTTCTTTCCACAAAATCCAAATCCTATGAGAGAGAGTTGAGTCTTGGGGAGACTATCATTTGAAGCACAAGAGCAAGGAGTTCATCATCAACACACCATTTGTTACTTCTTGGAGAGTGGTGTCTCCTAGATTGGCTAGGTGTCACTTGGGAGCCTCCGACAAGATTGTAGAGTTGAACCAAGAAGTTTGTAAGGGCAAGGAGATCGCCTACTTCGTGAAGATCTACCGCCAGTGAGGCAAGTCCTTCGTGGGCGATGGCCATGGTGGGATAGACAAGGTTGCTTCTTCGTGGACCCTTCGTGGGTGGTTGCTTCTTCGTGGACCCTTCGTGGGTGGAGCCCTCCGTGGACTCGCGCAACCATTACCCTTCGTGGGTGGAGCCCTCCGTGGACTCGCGCAACCGTTACCCTTCGTGGGTTGAAGTCTCCATCAACGTGGATGTAGGATAGCACCACCTATCCGAACCACAGGAAAAACATCCGTGTCTCCAATTGCGTTTGAATTCTCCAAACCCTTCCCTTTACATTCTTGCAAGTTGCATGCTTTACTTTCCGCTGCCAATATACTCTTTGCATGCTTGCTTGAATTGTGTGATGATTGCTTGACTTGTCCTACAATAGCTAAAATCTGCCAAGAACTAAAATTGGGAAAAGGTTAAGTTTTTATTTGGTCAAGTAGTCTAATCACCCCCCCTCTAGACATACTTTCGATCCTACAAGTGGTATCAGAGCTTTGGTCTCCATTTGCTTTGATCTCCATAGCATTTGGTGGTCATAGCCTTGGTTTCACAACCTAGGAGAGTATGGCGTCTAGCGAGGGAAATTATCACCATAGAGGTCCTTAATTTGATGGTACTAATTTTGCTAGTTGGAAGCATAAAATGAAAATGCATATTCTTGGACATAACCCCGCCGTTTGGGCTATTGTGTGTGTTGGTTTGCAAGGTGACTTCTTTGATGGGAAAGAACCAAACCGTGAAGCTACCGCGGATGAGTTGAAGATGTTGCAATACAATGCTCAAGCTTGTGATATTCTCTTCAACGGATTGTGCCCCGAAGAATTCAACAAAATCAGCCGTCTTGAGAATGCAAAGGAAATTTGGGACACTTTGATTGATATGCACGAAGGTACCGACTCCGTCAAGGAATCCAAGTTGGATGTGCTTCAAAGTCAACTTGACAAGTTCAAAATGAAGGATGGTGAAGGTGTCGCTGAAATGTACTCTAGGCTTGCTCTCATCACAAATGAGATTGCCGGCTTAGGAAGTGAAGAGATGACCGATAGATTCATCATCAAGAAGATTCTAAGAGCCTTGTATGGAAAATATGATACCGTGTGCACATTGATCCAAATGATGCCCAATTACAAAGATCTCAAGCCAACGGAGGTGATTGGAAGAATTGTTGCTCATGAGATGTCACTTAAGGATAAAGAGGAACTTCACAACAAATCAAGTGGTGCCTACAAAGCCTCATGTGAAGCCCCTACATCATCAAGTGAGAAACAAAACTTCAATGAAGAATTGAGCTTAATGGTGAAGAACTTCAACAAGTTCTACAAGAGTAGAAGCAAAGATAGAAGCTTCAAGTCAAGGTCCTACAATGACAAAAGATCTTCTAGTTGAGAGCGAAACTGCTACAGTTGTGGAAGACCCGGACACTATTCCAATGAGTGTACGGCTCCCTACAAGAGAAGAGAAGATTCTCCAAAAAGAAGAAGCAAAGAATCACCACCAAGAGTGAGAAGGAGTAGAGATGATTGTTATGAACGAAGATACTCATGGAGAAGCAAGGATTCGGAAAGTAAGGAAAAATCATCAAGGAGCTACACAAAACGAAGACATCAAGCTCATGTTGGTGAATGGGTATCCGGCTCCGACTCCGACAGCCACTCCGAGAGATGTTATCACTCCGACTCCGAAGATACTCAAGATGAAGGTGTTGCCGGTCTAGCACTTGTGTCAACCAACTCCTACGACATATTTGACTCACCAAATGAAGGAATTGGAAGATGCTTCATGGCCAAAGGTCCTAAGGTAACACACCCCGAGTATGTTGATTTCAATAGTGATGAAGATGACTTGTTAGGTGATGATTTGCTTGTTGACAACTCTAGTGATGAATACTATGATGAAACGTCAATTAATCATGCTAATCAAGATAAAACGAATGACAATGATAAGGAGAAGATTGAGGCTCTAACTAAAGAACTAAACACTCTTAAGTTAGCTCATGAAACTATCTTCGAAGATCATCGAGAACTTTTAAGAGCTCATGAGAAATTACGCTTTGAAAAGCTCAATCTTGAGCAAGAGCATGAGTTCTTAAAAGCAATCAATGATGATCTCCGCAAGAAAAGTTCTTCTTACATTGCCAAGCGTTTACTCTTATCCACTTACATGCCTCAAGTCAAATCTAGTAACAAGAACAAGAAAGATTCTTCCTCTAGCAGTAACAATGATCATGCTAAATCCAATATTGTTGCTTCTAGTAGTTCTCTTGATTCCACTAATGATTCTCTTAGCCAAGTTACACTTGAGCAAGAAAATAGCTTATTGAAGGGAATTATAGAGAAAGGAGTGTACAAAAGCCTTGCCGGGAGTAAGCAATTCGAGGAAATTGTGCGCAAGCAAGGAATGCGCCGAAAGAATCAAGGTGTTGGTTTTGAACGAAAGTTCAATGCCAATGGAGTTGAGTGGGAAGAAGATCAATACCCCAAGACAAAGTTTGTTCCTCAACAAGAGAAGTATGATACTTCTTTCAAGGGGACACAAGCTCAAGATGATCTTCCACCACAAGACTACAAGCAAAAAGGCAAGGACAAGCTTCAAGAGGAAATTGATGCATTTGAAGAAGCTCCTAAGACCTTAGTCAAGTGGATTGCCAAGACTACTTCAAGTTCCACTTCATCAAGTACGACTACAACTCCAAGGATTCCCATCAAGATGGTGTGGATCCAAAAGAAGAAGAACTAGAGAGTTCTTGAGGGTGACTCTGCCAACATACTTCACTCTTATCATTTTGGCAAGAACAAGTGCAATGAACTTCCACATCTTGCACTAGTTCAAGGAGTCACAAACCCTCTTGTTGGTAAGACAAGGGACAAGGTAACCTAAAAGTTTTCATGGACATCATCTTGTGTGTGCATCACTCTATGTCTATGGATATCCTTGTTTGTTCCTTGTGGGACTAAAGTGCAATTCACTCAAATGGATAGCTCCAAGTGATCTACATCAACATTGAGCATCCACATCTTCAACATCTACATGAAGTCATCATCGACAAAACCCGAGGTTAGTTCATCCCTCTAAGGGGGGATATCACATCTAGGGGGAGCTTTACTCTAAGACTTGAGCTAAAGCAACTCTAAAGATGTGAACACAACAATGCTTTATGTAAAAGTGGTAACCCCACTTGAGCTTAAACGATGAGTATGACCTATGATCAAGTGTTCTCACTTGACCTACTCATATATAGATGACCTTGTCATCGCAAATTGCTTGATAGATGCTAGAATTGGTTGTGCATGCCTTGTCACATATTTCATTTGCCATCTTATTGTGTGAGCATGCTGGTTGCATATTTTACTCATTCAAGGACATCCACTTGTTGTTTTGATTGTTTGGTTTTATTTCCTTTTGCCAAGTGGATGTACAAGAATGCCTAAGAACCTCCTCTAGCTATCTATGCTTTTCTCGTCTCAAACTCTATTCATGCTACATCACAAAATTTGATCAAGTCAGATTCGAACCACTCTGTGTGAGGAGCGCTCGGAGTCCCCGATTCGTCATAGACTTAAACTTCCAAAACCTCTTTATGATTCTCGGTCTGACCGATACCCTACTTTCGGTCCTACCGAGATCATTAAGTTGATCTAGGTTTTCGATCTCGGTGCAACCGATTTGAACCATTCGGTCACACCGAGTTGCAACAACTATATACATTTTGCATCTCGGTGCCACCGAGTTGTTCCACTCGGTCACACCGACAGGGTCAGGCTATATATAGTCACGGGAAAATTTTTGGAAATTTCTCCAAACCCCTTCGCCCGCGCGATAGCCTGCTCTGCCAACTTGGTCTCCGGATCGTCTCCTCGCCAGCAGCCGCCTCCAGTCGCTGGTCTCCGTCGCCGTCAACAGAAATTCAACCCCGCCGTTGCCGCCGTAGCGAGTCTCCGCCGAACTAGGGTATGGACTCGATCTTTGTGCTATTCCCCAATCCGATTCTTAGCACATTGTGATCATCATGATTCTTGCCACATTTGTTAAACTTCTATCCAGTCAATGAACTCGTAGATTAGGTTTAATTCGAAAATTTTAGGGTTAGGTTTCCGCCGAAACCATCTCGGACCCACCGAGTTGAAAAACTCGGTCCCACCGATTTGGCTTATGCCATTGCACAAGTGAGACTCGGTCTGACCGAGAATTACTTATCGGTGTGACCGATTTTGGAACTCTGTAAAACCCTAGCAGTCTCGGTGCCACCAAACTGTGACTCGGTCTGATCGAGTTCACTAGTTTAGGTGCCAAAACTGCTTCGGTATCACCGAGTTTAGAAATCGGTAGATCCGAGATGCTTTCAGTGGGAAACTAAAACTAAGTTTTTTGAATTATTCTTTTGCAAAAATCTCTGCATTTTGTGATGCTCATCCACTCTATCTCATCTATAACCTATTCACAGGGTCAGCAGTCAGAGTTTGCATCATGTCAGACCAAAGTGATAGCCATGACTTGTCAGAGCAGCAAGTGCAGATGAGTGAGGGCACTAGTCCCTCAAGTTCCTCAGATGATGGCAGCAGGAGCACCCCTAGCAATCTGCCTAAAGCTGCCACGAGACAGAGAAAGAAGAGAGGATCATGGAACAAAAGTTCTATGACTTGGATGTCAAAGTGACAAAGATTCAGACTGCCGTGGAGCAGCTCCAGGATGACATGCAGGAGAGGAGAGGCAAGACTACAACTGATGCCTTTGCCAGAGTGCCACGAGGTCCGAGGTCGTCTGTAGTGCCAGTTTCTGACCCCAGAGCCACCACGTCTACACCAGCTACAGCCTCAGTTCCACCAGCTCCAGCGTCCACTTCAGCCTCGACTCCGACCACGTCTACAGAAGGCTTCGTCCTTGGAGTGCTCTGGACTCCACCACCACCTGAAGATCAAGCCTGAGTGTCGACTTAGCACTATGCATTTTCTAGGAACTTTTTGGTAACTTGTTGCCAAAGGGGGAGAAAATGTATAGATCATAGGCTTCGAGAGAGAGTGTTGCTTTTATTCTCTCTTGTTTTATTTGGTGTTTTTTTGAACTTTGTTTGCTTTTGTGTGAGACACTATGTCATTGCTCGTGAGACATTGATGATCATGTGTCTGATCATAAGCTACACTTAATGTTTGCTTAATATTATCATCTTATCTATCTTATGTGATCATTCACTATTCTTGGTGATGAGTACATGTATTTCATTCTTATCATTTTAAGCGCTCCACCAAGATGTATGTGACATGGAAGAGTAACCCATGACTCTAACTCTTTGTGCATTTGCAGTCCAAAGCAAATTTTAAATATGCACAAATTTAGGGGGAGCTCTTACTTGTCACATACTTCTCAAAGCAACGATATATTTCATGCTTATTATCATTTGTTGAAGCTTTGATCTATATGTTGTCATCAATTACCAAAAAGGGGGAGATTGAAAGTGCAACTATCCCTAGGTGGTTTTGGTAATTCATAACAACATATAGCTCATTGAGCTAATGCTATTCCAAGATGACTATTTCAGGAAAGCTCAATGATTGGCATGGCATGGATGTGAAAGTGGAACCCTCAAAATGCTAAGGACAAAGGATTGGCTCAAGCTCAAAAGCTCAAGACTCTTCATTTTATATTTTAGTGATCCAAGATCACATTGAGTCTTTAGGAAAAGCCAATACTATCAAGGAGGGATGAGGTGTTGCTTAATGAGCCTTTTGCTTCATGTGCTTAGTGATATGCTCCAAAACCCTCAACTACTTTCCCATATCCACATATGACCTAAACCCTAAGCCAAACTCGGTCCTACCGATTCTTTCTATCCAGCGCCACCGAGTTTCACTTGTCATAAGCCACTGCCAAACCCTAGCAATTCGGTTCTACCGATAGGGATCTCGGTCTCACCGAGATGGGATTGCAAACTCTCTGTTTCCCTTTCGTAACTTTTCGGTCTCACCGAAAGAGCGAATCGGTCCCACCGAGATTGCAATGTAAACTCTCTGTTTCCCTTTTGTAACTTTTCGGTCTCATCGAAAGAGCAAATCGGTCCCACCGAGTTTGCCTGACCAACTCTCTGGTTAGCTTATTACCAAACTGGGTCTCACCGAGTTTGTGTAATCGGTCTCACCGAGATTATGTTATGCCCAAACCCTAACCATATCAGTCCTACCGAGTTGCATGTCAGTCCCACCGAAAATCTCTAACGGTCACTAGGTTTACCTTTTCGGTCCGACCGAGGTTGTTGATTCGGTCCCACCGAGATTGGAAAACTGTGTGTAACGGTTGGATTTTGTGTGGAGGCTATATATACCCCTCCACCTCCTCTTCATTCGTGGAGAGAGCCATCAGAACACATACACAATTCCAACTCATATGTTCTGAGAGAGATCCACCTACTCATGTGTTGAGACCAAGATATTCCATTCCTACCATATGAATATTGATCTCTAGCCTTCCCCAAGTTGCTTTCCACTCAAATCTTCTTTCCACAAAATCCAAATCCTATGAGAGAGAGTTGAGTGTTGGGGAGACTATCATTTGAAGCACAAGAGCAAGGAGTTCATCATCAACACACCATTTGTTACTTCTTGGAGAGTGGTGTCTCCTAGATTGGCTAGGTGTCACTTGGGAGCCTCTGACAAGATTGTGGAGTTGAACCAAGGAGTTTGTAAGGGCAAGGAGATTGCCTACTTCGTGAAGATGTACCGCTAGTGAGGCAAGTCCTTCGTGGGCGATGGCCATGGTGGGATAGACAAGGTTGCTTCTTCGTGGACCCTTCGTGGGTGGTTGCTTCTTCGTGGACCCTTCGTGGGTGGAGCCCTCCGTGGACTCGCGCAACCATTACCCTTCGTGGGTGGAGCCCTCCGTGGACTCGCGCAACCGTTACCCTTCGTGGGTTGAAGTCTCCATCAACGTGTATGTAGGATAGCACCACCTATCCGAACCACGGGAAAAACATCCGTGTCTCCAATTGTGTTTGAATTCTCCAAACCCTTCCCTTTACATTATTGCAAGTTGCATGCTTTACTTTCTGCTGCCAATATACTCTTTGCATGCTTGCTTGAATTGTGTGATGATTGCTTGACTTGTCCTACAATAGCTAAAATCTGCCAAGAACTAAAATTGGGAAAAGGTTAAGTTTTTATTTGGTCAAGTAGTCTAATCACCCACCCCTCTAGACATACTTTCGATCCTACAGCTTTGAAAATCCAAAACATCCTGACATGGTATACAAGCTCAACAAGGCACTGTATGGCCTCAAACAAGCCCCTCGGGCCTGGTATGACACACTCAAATACTTCCTGAAGAGAAAAGGCTTCATACCTGGTTCCCTAGATCCCACTCTTTTCACGAAGACATATGATGGTGAACTATTTGTGTGCCAAATATATGTGGATGACATTATCTTCGGCTGCACCAATCAGAAGTACAGTGAAGAGTTTTGATATATGATGCAAGAGCAATATCAGATGTCCATGATGGGGGAGCTGAAGTTCTTCCTCGGTCTTCAAATACGACAACAATGCAATGGCATCTTCATATCTCAAGAGAAGTATCTCAAAGATTGCCTGAAGAAGTTCGGTATGCAAGGCTGCAAAGGCTTCACAACACCAAAGGCAGCCAAACATCATCTGGGTCCTTACGACAATGGTAAAGAGTTCGATCAAAAGGTATACCACTCCATGATTGGTTCTTTACTTTATCTATGTGCATCTAGGCCAGATATTATGCTTAGTGTTTGCATGTGTGCTTGATTTCAAGCGGCACCAAAGGAGTCGCATCACTTAGCTGTGAAGCGAATTCTTCGATATTTGGCTCACACCCCAACTCTAGGATTATGGTATCCAAAGGGCTCAGAGTTTGATCTGGTTGGATTCTCGGATGCTGATTATGCTGGTGACAAATTTGATCGCAAGTCTACATCAGGCACATGTCACTTTCTGGGACGATCACTTGTATGTTGGTCTTCAAAGAAGCAGAACTGTGTATCTCTCTCCACTACTGAATCTGAATACATTGCTGTTGGATCTTGCTGCGCTCAGCCTCTGTGGATGAAGCAAACACTCAAGGACTATGGCATTCATCTGAAGCAAGTGCCACTTTACTGCGACAACGAAAGCGCCATCAAGATTGCCAACAACCCAGTTCACCACTCGAAGACAAAGCACATTGAAATTCGTCATCACTTTCTCAGAGATCATGTTGTGGAGGAAGACATTGATATCATACACGTCAACACTGAAGAGCAATTGGCAGATATCTTCACCAAGCCCTTGGATGAGAAGAGGTTTTGCAAGTTACGGTGTGAGCTAAATATCCTGGAATCCTCAAATGTCCTGTGATCAGGCACACATCCTAACCCTTATGCATATTGATGACTTAGATGTGCAACACACGAAGTAAAGTATATCTTCAATCAATGAAGACATACATTCTAAGTGTGAATACATTAATGTGGAATTTGACTTCGGAGCGCCACGATAATTGTGCGCCGTGTCTGGGTCTAATACTTCCTATACGGTGGGTAACGCCACCACCAAACGTTCTATTTTTGAAGTGTTTCACTCATGGCGTTACCTTGCAATGTCTTCACATTTGGTTTGGCTTCGATCTCAACATATATTCATGATTATCTTCACTATGTTGATTATATATATATATACTGGTGTTCTGTCCTCTACGGCATTCACTTATAGCTATGTCTTCGTGTTGAATCTTTTGAACTAAGTGAATGTGATCGGACCCTAACCTCTCTATGCTTTCTATCTCAAACTCTATCTCCCCAAGTCATATGCATTCTATTGAAACTGTCGAATGTCTTCTCTGCGTCCTTGTCAGCAGAAGATGTAGAGACAACCATTAAATCCGTTTTCAATGCTCATTCCTCCACATGAAATCCGGAGAAGTAGGAACGACCACCCGACAATCCAGGCGTGCGTGGGACGTGGAAAAAACCCCAAAATTCTGCATAATGGCCACGTGTTCCTTAGATGCGAATCGCCAGGGGCACCTGTGTAATAGCACAGTGCCGCCCCTATGCCTACAAATACACACTCACAGCGGTCATTATCTCTTCTTCCACCCTCGCACGAACCCTAGCGCCACCGCTAGCCCACGATGATGCCGGCGACGAAGCGCTTCGCTGCCGCAACCTCTCTGACGCCGTCTTCACGCCGACCGCGGACATCGTCCTCTCCGCCGTCGCCGTAGGTGTCCTCCATCGCCAAGTTAGGGCACGGAAGATCGAACTGCTCGGCCTCATCTTACACTCCGTCTAGCAGTTCTTAGTGTGGTAAATAAAACTTCCTCTTTTACAGCACCATTGATCCTATGGATTTGTCACTTTCTACCACAAGCAGTTTCTGTTCACACAAGCTAGATCTCTCTCATACTGCATCTCATAACATGCCTAGTATATTCACTTGTGCTTCACAAAGTAGTTAGATTCCTCACTTGTACTGATCTGTGGATTCGTACAAATCTGGAACCAACTTCTTATCTATGAGTGAATGTCTTCGCACGATGAGGTCAATGTCTTCTAAACTGATTTGTCTTCAAAATCTTCTGAGAATGCATATGACCTCTTCCCCTTCCCTCGCACCTTAATGCTGTCACAGGTACATGTCCGTGGGAGAATCCTTCGGTTCTCATAGTCTGCATTCATTTGCAGAATTCTTACAACATCACATAAATTCTCCCGAAGCCAGTTCCTGTTGGTCCAGCAAACGAAAACCTTTGAAGCCTTTGAACGTCTTGAAGCCTTTCAGGTTAAAGTTTATGGCTTCAGAGAAAGCAGCAAGGAAGGGTGGCAGAAGGCGTCGTGGTGAGACCTCCAGAGATCTGCCAGATGAACTCTCAGAAATGTACAAGACAGATCCTGAAGAGGATTACAGTCAGCGCAAGACCCGAATCCAATGGATTCGAAGATATTGGGCAGAACAATGGTTCAAATACAGATTTGTGACCCAGGAGTATGCTGAGAAAAATGCCATCAAGAGACCGTGGGGAGACATCCTATTCAAGAATCGTCTACCCAGGTCCAGAGATGAAGCCATTGCTCAAGGCTTCTATCCATGCATGGTCCGTGGACCATAGCCTGCTGATGCACACTCGTCGTCACTGCTATGGTGTCGTGACGACAATCTGTTCAAGCGCAACTTCCAGTTTGCTCAGAACTCAGTGAAGCAGAACAAGAAGACTTTTGGGTTAGACTTCAACCCTGGTCCCTCATCTCCAAGGGCAGATGGCACACGACATGCAGAACCCAATGTCATCGGTCCTTTCGCCAACCTTGAAGGCCTCATCACCTACATCTTGGTTCAAGGGACTGCAGTGAATGAGCCTGCAGCTGACACTGAGTCTGATGACGCGCCTACAGTGCCGAAGCCAAAGCAGTTGAAGAAGCCAAAAGCTTCAAAGCCTGCCCCTTCACCAAAAGTCTCAAGGGCGAAGCCACTGGCAACCGCACCTCCTGAAGACAGTGTGCAGTCTGAAGACTTATCACGCGTCTCCAAGCCCAGAAGGCCAAGATGCCTCTATCTCACACTGGCAAAGAGCTAACAGCTGCTGCCATTCTACGCAATGACGACATTGATTTGTCAAGTGATGAAGATCTTGCAGATGACGCTCTTGAGCAACTCATCAAGAGCAAAGAAGAAGCATAAATCTTCAATGATCTGCCTCTCTTTGATGTCACCATCATCCACAACTTCATTGTCGAGTGGTTTGACACGCCAAACATCAGCTTTGAAGATCTGCAGCTACCCATTGGCCTCAGTGTCGCCTTCCAAGGCGCCATTGCTTCAGAACTTGCTATTGCCCAGCGCATTGTTGAACTGAAGCAGAAGATTGACTATGAAAAGGCTCAGTTCAAGAAGCATATGGCCAAGCTCAGCGTGCAAGAAGTGAAGAACTTCAAGACAATGATGCACGAGCTCAAGGAAGCCTTTGTGAAGAAGTGTGCAGAAGCTCAGGGTTCGCGTGAGCGCATGAAGACTCTGGCTGACAGATGTGTGCAAGCCTAATGAGGCTAAGAAGCGCAAGGCACTTGGGCGTCCTGGCATCGACCCTAGGATGGCCGCAAAGAAGAAGAAGAAGCCTGCTACGGCTGAACCTGATGCACCAAGGCAAAAAGCAGTTCCGATTGTCTTCCCAACTAGACTGACTGGCTCGAAGCCAAAAAGCCGGTCAACAGCTTCAGAGCTCAAGAAGACAAGGACTGCTGAGGCTGAAGCCAGGAAGAGGAAACACTCTGAAGCCTCTCCTACTGCCCCCTCCAAGAAGAAGAGGAAGACCAAGAAAAATCGGGCTGCTTCCATAGAGCCCTTGATAGTTGAACCCATTTCTATGGTCTATCCTGAAGCGGAACGACAACTGACAATTCATGATCCTGCTTCCACAGAGGCTCATGAAGCTGAAGACATTCCAGCAGTTGATCCCTTCGCTGCTGAAGACATTGGTCATCATGACAATGTAGTCGATGGTGCAGTCCTTCCTCAGTTTGAAAACAACGAACTCATCAGCATTGGTCGTCCACTGACGCCAATTGCACAGGATGCTTCATGGGCGGATCACCCACAAGAGGAACAAGACTATGAGGCCCAGCCCACTCCAACTCCACAGGCGTCGTCTGCGCTCCGCAGGCTTCGCAAAGGTCCAAGGCCTCAAGTCTCTGCTGAAGACATTCCGGCTGCATCAGCCGCAGAAGAAGGAGTCCCACAAGATCCCACTCCCCTATCCCACCAAGAAGCAGTTCTCTAGGAGAATGTGCTTGTGACCGACCCTCCAATTAGTCAAGTGGAGGATGAAAATCGTGAGGCTGCCACAACCACCAATGAAGCTAATGTGGATCCCTCCCCAACAAAAGCTTCAGAAGACAGCGAAGCCACTGATCCCGCCACTTCTGTTCCTGAGTTTGCTGCCGGTCCCCAATTCAACTATCATGTTGAGCATAGGCCTCAGGTCCAGAAGCCAATCCTAAGACTGCCAAGGTTTCTAGGTCCTGCATCAGCACCTGGCTCCTTCAACATCAATGGCTTCAGGGCAGACAACACGTTCTTCAATAGCTCCAGGAACCCCTACTCAAGGGAAAGGATATCATCTGATCGGTTCTGGATCTATCCTCAGCGAAGCTATTACTCTTGCATTCTGTACAACCAAGGTCGCATCTTCCCACACAAGCGCCTTGACGTTGAAGCTATAGCTGGTCTGCCCTGTCTGGAAGAAGCTTTAGATTGCTTCAAGGAAGTTGGACTGCTGCCGTTCATTACTGACAAAGAGGATTGGAATGAAGAGCTGTTGCTTCAATTCTATGCCACACTTCACATCAGAGGGTACAACAGAGATCCGAAGACTTGGGTCCTGGAGTGGATGACTGGCAACGTTCATCACGAAGCCAATGCATTTGACATCATTGAGCTCACTGGCTTGCCCACTCCTGGCGATCTCTTCGAGCAAGGCTGTCAGCTGCATGCTGAAGCTATTGAGAGCATCTTTCAGCGGCCAGAACCTGATATGAGTCAGATGCTCAGCATGATTAAGCCATTGCCCCAAGATGCTGCTTATCCCACAGAGTTCTTCGTTGAAGACCTTGAGTATCTGCCAAGAACCATCTATCACATCATCAGGCGAACTCTCTGGCCTATCAAAGGGCACTCTCCAAATGCCAAGCTTCAGGGTGCAATGAAGAGTTTGGTCTTCTATATACTTCATGGTAAATGCTTCAATGCCGAGGACTTCTTCATACGCCAACTTGCTGCATCAGGCATTGATCTGTTTGGTTTGAAGTTCTACGCCCCTTGGGTCATGCGGCTGATCAAGCTACACTCCGCCATCTCGTATCAGCCCTCAGCCCGCAACCATCGGATCTTCTTGCCTAACATGGACATGTCTACTAAAGCCATATATTCTGAGCGTGCCAAGCAACCTCTAAGTCTTCAAAATGCAGAACATCAGAGTTTTACTCAGAACGTTGAAGGCGTTGAAGCAGTTTCTCGGGTGTATCCTTTGGCTGGCACTACACGTGCACCACACCCTGCTTCCACTGAAGCCACTGATAGTGCCACTGCTCCAAGACCCAAGAAGCGCACTCGTGTTCTCAACGACCGAGAGCTTCTTGTGGCTCTACATCAGAAATAGGATAGGCATCATGACTGGCTGAAGCATCAGATGAAAAGCCTCTTGGTGGATGTTAATCGCACTCGAAATCTTGCCACCAAGAATGCTTTCGTTGCCCATGAAACCTGTCGCCGCACATGGAAAGGGCTCACGATGATGTGTTCTGAAGCTGATCTTCAAGAGGATGGCTTCACGGAGAGATTCAAGTTTGACTCCACACCTCCTCGAAGGGCTGTGCTGCTAGGAACTCCATCCCTTGAAGACTCTGAGTTCTCTTCCTCTGCTGCCATAGTGACTGCCAGAATTATTGAGGAAGAATATGATGCTACTACACCGCCACCTCCTTCAGCACCTCCAAGCTCTTCTGCACCGCCAAACAACACCAACAACCCTGCTACTTCACCTACTCCTCATGGGAACGAGTAGAGGCTCTATGTCTTCAAACCTTTTTGGTCATTACTGACAAAAGGGGGAGAAGCATATGAGATTGATAGTCTTCAAGCGGGTCCATATGGGCGGGTGCCTTATATTTTGCTTCGTGCTTACAACTCTTGTTTTTTCTACATTTGGTTCTTATGAGTTGTAACACTTAAACTAGATGGTCATCTGCTACTTATTTTCCACCTTGTTTTGCGAAGATAAATTCTGCATGTGCGACGATAAATTCCGCACTTAGCTCATTCTGCAGACGCCCATTTTCCATTATGCATGTCATTATCTTCATATACTTTCACATGCATAGTGGATTGTCATCATAAGTTGAAGTGGATCTCCACAAGTACAACCTGACATGTGCATTTGCATTCCAAAAGCAAATTAACTTATATGCACATCTTCAGGGGGAGCCCTTGCAACTTATGAAAACAATTCCTTATCCTTTACAATTTCATAGATTATATTCCCCGTTGAAAACTTCAACTAGTTTGTCATCAATCACCAAAAAGGGGGAGATTGTAAGTGCATCTAGTGCCACCCCTAGTTGGTTTTGGAGTATTGACGACAAACCTAGTTGAGGGACTAATGTGTTTGTGAGAATTGCAGGATAACACAGGTAGAAATCCCTCATTGATTCAGTTTTACTACCAGAGATGACCCCTAAAAATGTATGAAGACATTGAAGTCAAAGGTGGTATATGAAGATATTCACATTGAAGACTATGACAAGAGAAGACACTATATGACTAGACCTTTCGTAGTTCTTTTTCTTTTGTGTTGAGTCATAGGAACCACCGTACTGTTAAGTGGGGTCCAAGAGAACCAGCCAGAATGACTGAAGTGATGCCTAAACCAAAAACCTATGTCTTCGAGTGAAGACTATGAGAGCGAATCTTGTCCAGAGTCAGACAAGTCAGCTTTGCTTGTAGCCCAAGTAAAGTTACCGTGTGAGTTTGAAATCTGACCATTGGAACACGTGTCAGTTCCGTAGTGACCCAGGGTCATTTCGGACAAATCAGGTTGGGTTGCCAAGTGGCTATAAATAGCCCACCCCCTACAACCATAAATGGTTGGCTGCTCAGATTGAAAGTACGGCTTTTGTCGTTTGAGATCAACCCACCTCGAAGCCTTTGAGAGAGAATTCCTTGCGAGGATAAAGCCCTAACCACCAGAGCTAGAGAGAATTGGGCATCACTTAAGTCTTCTTGTCTGTGTGATCTGAAGACTTATTACACTTGAGGACTGTGCATCCTCCAGCAGGTTAGGTGTCGCGTTCTGAGCATCCAAGAGACATTGTGGATTGCCGGTGAACGAAGTCTGTGAAGGTTTGGGAGTCTACCTTGAAGACTTACCAGAGTGATTGGGCGAGGTCTATGTGACCTTAGCTCAAGGAGAATACGGTGAGGACTGGGTGTCCTGAGCTGCGTGTTCAGGACTGGGTGTCCGGGACTGTGTGTCCTAAGGTTTAAATACCTAGCCGCTCCAACCAGACGTACAGTTGTCACAGCAACTGGAACTGGTCCAACAAATCACTGTCTTCAACGAGTCACTGGTTTCATCTTCACTTCACTTTACTTACTTTACTCCTTGTGAAGTCATTGTATGTTTGCTCTATCATTTGTCTTCACTGAGTGACTGCGTGTTCTGTTTGGCTTCACAATATCTTCCTACCTGATCCTTACTACCTAGCTGCTATTAGTCTTTGTGCTTTCACTTCATTGAATACTTGACTATGGTTTGCCTAGTGTAGTCTACCTTCCGCTGCATGGTAATAGGTTTAATTTTATCGTTTGTCATCAAAACTCCCATGTTCCGAAGACTTTCATAAAAATTGCCTATTCACCCCCTCTAGTCGATATAACGCACTTTCAAAATGAAACTACGAAAACAAAAGTCTTCACGCTTCATGTTCCTCGAATGAATACCAAGTCTTGACGGTCACACCAATTTCTTCATTTTCAAAGTCTTCAGAAAGTCTTCAGAGATCCAAAGTCTTCAGTCGAAGAACTTCATTTTTAGGGGTCGACTTTCTCTATAAATATCAAACTCCTCATAGACTTATAGACCTGTGTACACTCACAAACGCATTAGTCCCTCAACCTATAAGTCTTCAATACACCAAAATCACTAAGGGGCACTAGATGCACTTACAGTATCTCCCTCCATGGAATTTGTTTATTTGTGTATACAATTACTAGTGTAGAATTATATTTAGCACTATAGTGTAGAAACTGATTATACCTAGTGTTAATTCACTACTGTAGAATCTAATTATATACTTAGTTTTCAATATGTTTTGTGTAGAATGACACATCCACCATCATGTCGAGTGTGCACGTGCAGTGGTAACACATTATATGAACCTTCTAACAATTAATTATTTTGTTTTTGTTGCTATTTCCAGTAATGCATTGCGTGTGGTTTTTGATATTTCTTATATAGATTGTCCCTTGCAATATGAGATTGGAGTTCAATGAGCTCATTACCGGAGACACTGTGATCTTCCATGCTCCTGGAGGGCCCTACACTATGGAGGTCAAGAAGGGATGAAAGATATCCCAGATTGGATGAGATGAATGGGATCGTTTCATCACCCACATGCATCTCACTGGGGGTGAATTGATCAGCTTCTCCTTCAGAAGACAAACTCCAAGTCTGGTTGTTATCTACATGAACTCGTAGGACGAAGATGATGAGGACCCACTTGATGAAGCCCCCTGCCCAAAGAATGAGTCTGGGCGAGGATGAATAGGCCAACCTCTGGTACAAACCTACTCCACGTGATGACTACGTCGGGATGCCACTCGTGACCCGCCTGACAAGGACGAATGTTAACTGCCATGTCATGGTATGTTACTTAGTGTAGTAATTTGATATGCTTAGTGTAGTAATATGATGATATATGCTTAGTGTAGAATTTGATGATATGCTTAGTGTAGTAATGTGATGATATATGCTTACTGTAGAATTTGATGATATTCTTAATTAGTGTAGTAATATGTGATGCATCATATTCTTATTAGTGTGTATTAATGTTGTGATATGCTTAGTGTAGCATCTGATGATATGCTTAGTGTAGTAATGTGATATGCTTACTAATGTGATATGTTCTTGGTGTAGTAATATGACATGCTCATTTATCATATATGTTTTTTACAGAAATTACCTAAGAGGCTAAGTGAGAGTTGTGGCATCGAGCTGGATGAAGCAGGTATTTCTAGACTATGCCTTCCCGCAAGGGGCTCTGAAAGTGCGTTATATCGACTAGAGGGGGTGAATAGGCGATTTTTAAAAATTCTTCACTGAGGAATTCCAGGGTGAGGAAATTTCTAAGCAATGAACTACTTAGCAGCGGAATAAGTACTCAGATGCAAGCATAACAGAGTAGTAGCACAGTCATCATAATGAAATGAAAACAAGCACAGAGTACAAGTAGCGTAAACACTGGATAAGCGGGATGAAGACAAACTGACTGAAGAAATAGGATTGAGGAAATTGAGAAAGTCTTCAGTCAAAGTCTTCAAACAATAACGATCAAGTGCTTCTACACAAAAGTGAGGAAATGAAAGGGTTGAGGAAATAGAACCAGCAGCTTGGTGAAGACAGCGATTTGGTAGACCAGTTCCAACTGTTGTGACAGTCATACATCTAGTTGGAGCGGCTAGGTATTTAAACCTGAGGACACACAGTCCCGGACACACAGTCCTCACCGTATTCTCCTTGAGCTAAGGTCACACAGACCTCGCCCAACCATTTGTGGTAAGTCTTCAGGTGACTTCCAAACCTTCATAGACTCGGTCACTCGGTGATCCACAATTTCCTCTTGGATGCTCTAGACCATGACGCTTAACTGTCTGGAGGATGCACAGTCCTCAAAGGTAACAAGTGTCAGTTCCGCACAGGAACAATATCTTTAGTGATGCTCAATCACTTTGGGTTTGAAGGTGTTGGGTGATACGTCTCCAACGTATCTATAATTTTTGATTGCTTCATGCTATATTATATTCTGTCTTGGATGATTAATGGGATTTATTATACACTTTTATATTATTCCTGGGACTAACCTATTAGCCGGAGGCCCAGCCCAGAATTGCTGGTTTTACCTATTTCAGAGTTTCGCAGAAAAAGAATATCAAACAGAGTCCAAACAGAATGAAACCTTCGGGAACGTGATTTTCAAAACGAACGTGATCCAGAGGACTTGGACCCTACGTCAAGACATCAACCAGGAAGGCACGAGGTAGGGGGGCGCGCCTACCCCCCCTCCATAGGCGCGCCCTCCACTCTTGTGGGGCCCATGTTGCTCCACCGACATACTTCTTCCTCCTATATATACCTACGTACCCCCAAACTACCAGATACGGAGCCAAAAACCTAATTCCACCGCCGCAACCTCCTGTACCCATGAGATCCCATCTTGGGGCCTTTTTCGGAGCTCCGCCGGAGGGGGCATCGAGCACGGAGGGCTTCTACATCAACACCATAGCCTCTCCGATGATGTGTGAGTAGTTTACCTCAGACCTTCGGGTCCATAGTTATTAGCTAGATGGCTTCTTCTATCTTTTTGGATCTCAATACAAAGTTCTCCATGATTCTCGTGGAGATCTATTCGATGTAATTTTCTTTTGCGGTGTGTTTGTTGAGACCGATGAATTGTGGGTTTATGATCAAGTTTATCTATGAACAATATTTGAATCTTCTCTGAATTCTTTTATGTATGATTGGTTATCTTTGCAAGTCTCTTCGAATTATCAGTTTGGTTTGGCCTACTAGATTGATCTTTCTTGCAATGGGAGAAGTGCTTAGCTTTGGGTTCAATCTTGCGGTATCCTTTCCCAGTGACAGTAGAGGCAGCAAGGCACGTATTGTATTGTTGCCATCGAGGATAACAAGATGGGGTTTATATCATATTGCATGAGTTTATCCCTCTACATCATGTCATCTTACTTAAAGCGTTACTCTGTTCCTTTGAACTTAATACTCTAGATGCATGCTGGATAGCGGTCGATGTGTGGAGTAATAGCAGTAGATGCAGGAAGGAGTCGGTCTACTTGTCTCGGACGTGATGCCTATATACATGATCATACCTAGATATTCTCATAACTATGCTCAATTTTGTTAATTGCTCAACAGTAATTTGTTTACCCACCGTAATACTTATGCTCTCGAGAGAAGCCACTAGTGAAACCTATGGCCCCCGGGTATATTTTCCATCATATTAATCTCCCGTTAACAAGCTATTTCTGGTGCCGTTCTTATTTCGCTTTATTTACTTTGCATCTTTATCATAAAAATACCAAAAATATTATCTTATCATATCTATCAGATCTCACTTTCGTAAGTGACCGTGAAGGGATTGACAACCCCTTTATTGCGTTGGTTGCAAGGATTTTATTTGTTTGTGTAGGTGCGAGGGACTCGTGCGTGGCCTCCTACTGGATTGATACCTTGGTTCTCAAAAACTGAGGGAAATACTTACGCTACTTTGCTGCATCAACCTTTCCTCTTCAAGGGAAAACCAACGCAGTGCTCAAGAGGTAGCAAGAAGGATTTCTGGCGCTGTTGCCGGGGAGTCTACGCAAAAGTCAACATACCAAGTACCCATCACAAACCCTTATCTCCGGCATTACATTATTTTCCATTTGCCTCTCGTTTTCCTCTCCCCCACTTCACCCTTGCCGTTTTATTTTCCCTCTCTCCCCATCCTCCTTCTCTTTCCCTATTTGCCTCTTTTTGCCCGTTTCTTGCTTGCTTGTGTGTTGGATTGCTTGCCTGTCATGATGGCTCAAGATAATACCAAATTGTGTGACTTTACTAATACCAACAACAATGATTTTATTAACACTCCGATTGCTCCTCTTACCGATGTTGAATCTTGTGAAATTAATGCTGCTTTGCTGAATCTTGTCATGAAAGATCCGTTTTCCGACCTTCCTAGTGAAGATGCCGCTACCCATCTAAACAACTTTGTTGATTTGTGTGATATGCAAAAGAAGAAAAATGTGGATAATGATATTGTTTAATTGAAGCTATTTCCTTTTTCGCTTAGAGATCGTGCTAAAGCTTGGTTTTCGTCTTTGCCTAAAAATAGTATTGATTCATGGAATAAGTTCAAAGATGCTTTTATCTCTAAGTATTTTCCTCCCGCTAAGATCATCTCTCTTAGAAACGATATTATGAATTTTAAGCAACTTGATCATGAACATGTTGCACAATCTTGGGAGAGGATGAAATTAATGATACGTAATTGCCCAACACATAGTTTGAATCTTTGGATGATTTTATAAAACTTTTATGCCGGATTGAATTTTGCTTCTAGAAATCTTTTAGATTCGGCTGCGGGAGGCACTTTTATGGAAATCACTTTAGGAGAAGCTACTAAACTCCTAGATAATATTATGGTTAATTATTCTCAATGTCACACTGAAAGATCTACTAATAAGAAAGTGCATGCGATAGAAGAAATTAATGTTTTGAGTGGAAAGATGGATGAACTTATGAAATTATTTGCTAATGAAAGTGTTTCTTATGATACTAATGATATGCCTTTGTCTACTTTGATTGATAATAATAGTGAGTCTATGGATGTGAATTTTCTTGGTAGGAATAATTTTGGTAACAATGTGTATAGAGGAAACTTTAATCCTAGGCCGTATCCTAGTAATTCCTCTAATAATTATGGTAATTCCTACAACAATTCTTATGGAAATTTTAATAAGATGCCCTCTGAATTTGAGACTAGTGTTAAGGATTTTATGAATTCACAAAAGAATTTCAATGCTTTGCTTGAAGAAAAATTGCTTAAAGTTGATGAATTGGCTAGGAACGTTGATAGAATTTCTCTTGATGTTGATTCTTTGAAACTTAGATCTATTCCACCTAAGCATAATATCAATGAGTCTCTCAAGGCCATGAGAATTTCCATTGATGAGTGCAAATAAAGAACCGCTAGGATGCATGCCAAGAAAGATTGTTTTGTGAAAGCGTGTTCTTCTAGTTTCTATAGTTTCTATGAAAATAAAGATGAAGATCTAAAATTTATTGATGTGTCCCCTATTAAATCTTTGTTTTGCAATATAAATCTTGATAATGATGGGACTGAATATGATCCACCTTTACCTAAAAGGCCTTCCAAAAATTCAAAGTTTTTAGATCTTGATGCAAAAATTGGTAACAGTGGGATTGAAGAAATTAAAACCCTAGATGTTGCTAAACCCACTATTTTGGATTTCAAGGAATTTAATTATGAAAATTGATCTTTGATTGATTGCATTTCCTTGTTGCAATCCGTGCTAAATTCTCCACATGCTTATAGTCAAAATAAAGCCTTTACCAAACATATCGTTGATGCTTTGATGCAATCTTATGAAGAAAAACTTGAGTTGGAAGTTTCTATCCCTAGAAAACTTTATGATGAGTGGGAACCTAATATTAAAATTAAAATTCAAGATCATGAATGCTATGCTTTGTGTGATTTGGGTGCTAGTGTTTCCACGATTCCAAAGACTTTGTGTGATTTGCTAGGTTTCCGTGATTTTGATGATTGCTCTTTAAACTTGCACCTTGCGGATTCCACCATTACGAAACCTATGGGAAGAATTAATGATGTTCTTATTGTTGCAAATAGGAATTATGTGCCCGTAGATTTTATTGTTCTTGATATATATTGCAATCCTTCATGTCCTTCATGTCCTATTATTCTTGGTAGACCTTTCCTTATAACGATTGGTGCAATTATTGATATGAAGGAAGGGAATATTAGATTCCAATTTCCGTTAAGGAAAGGCATGGAACACTTCCATAGAAAGAAAATTAAATTACCATATGAATCTATTATGAGAGCCATGTGACGCCCGGATAATTAAGCTACAGTAATTCCCTTGCTAATGATGCCATGTCATCATGATTACTGTTGTTAAACTCAAGTTGGTTTGAATCCGGTCCAAATTCAAATTTAAATTAAAGTCAAGTTTCAAAATTATCAAACATGCAAACAAAAATGTTCAAGTTGTTGTAAATAATCATTTGGTAATATTAGTGGGAAATCAACTTTTTACAAAATGGCTAAATGCTCTGAAAATAAATAAAATAAAAAACTAAAACTAAAACAAAAAAAGAAAAAGGGAGAAAGCCCCCCCTGGGCCATCTGTGGCCTAGCTGGCCAGCCCAACTGGCAAAGGGCCAACCAGGCCAGGCCCAGGCCGCCCCCCTGTCGGTGTCAAAACCGGCGGATCTCGGGTAGGGGGTCCCGAACTGTGCGTCTAGGTCGGATGGTAACAGGAGGCAGGGGACATGATGTTTTACCCAGGTTCGGGCCCTCTTGATGGAGGTAAAACCCTACGTCCTGCTTGATTAATATTGATGATATGGGTAGTACAAGAGTAGATCTACCACGAGATCAGAGAGGCTAAACCCTAGAAGCTAGCCTATGGTATGATTGTTGTCTGTCCTAGAGACTAAAACTCTCCATTTTATATAGACACCAGAGAGGGCTAGGGTTACACAGAGTCGGTTACAATGGTAGGAGATCTACATATCCGTATCGCCAAGCTTGCCTTCCACGCCAAGGAAAGTCCCTTCCAGACACGGGACGAAGTCTTCAATCTTGTATCTTCATAGTCCAGGAGTCCGGTCGAAGGTATAGTCCGGCCATCCGGACACCCCCTAATCCAGGACTCCCTCAGTAGCCCCTGAACCAGGCTTCAATGACGACGAGTCCGGCGCGCATATTGTCTTCGGCATTGCAAGGCGGGTTCCTCCTCCAAATACTTCATAGAAGATTTTGAACACAAAGGTAGTGTCCGGCTCTGCAAAATAAGTTTCCACATATTGCCATAGAGAGAATAATATTTACACAAATCTAATTTGCTGACGTATTCCGTAGCGTGACATCACACCACGGCCAAGTCTTTATTCGAATCGTTTTACTGTCCCACCTCAGCGCGTTTAGCAAGGCGGTTTCCTTGGCACGTCTTGTTAAAGCAGAGATCGTGTCCCCTTATTCCGGGATTCTCATCAATACGGGTGTGGGTAACCCAACCTCGCCATTAACTAAGGCGCTTGGGAGATAAGCAAGTTTTACCAGGCTGGTGGGGGCGCATAGTCGCGTCCGCCCATATAAGGGGATAAGGATCCACCTTTTCATCCACGCCTTCTTCCTCCTTTGCCTATCCATTTCCGCGCACTCGAGCTCCAGCGCCCAAGTCGGCACACCCCACCTCAACCTTATCCAGCCATGTCCGGAGCGGGAGGCAAGTGGATAGTCTCCTCCGTCACGGAGGGACACATCAAAAAACTGAGGAAGGCCGGATACTTGTCTAACGACATTGCGCATCGGCTTCCCGAAGAGGGAAAGCTCATCCCCACCCCTAGGCCCCATGAGAGGGTGGTGTTCCTCCCCCATTTCCTCCGCGGACTGGGCTTCTCTCTCCACCCATTTGTCCTACTATGGCCTGGATTTCGACGATCTGGCCCCGAACTTTGTCCTCAATATCTCGATGTTTATCGTCGTGTGCGAGGCTTTCTTCTGCATCCGCCCCCATTTCGTCCTATGGCTCAAGAATTTCAATGTCAAGCCGAAGGTGGTGCGCGGCACTCAGGCGGAGTGCGGAGGCGCCATGGTGGGCAAGATGCCCAACGTCCTATGGCCTGAGGGCTCCTTCGTGGAGTCCCTAAAGGGGTGGCAATCGGGGTGGTTTTACATCACCGAGCCGCGCGACCCTGAATGGGTCGCAGCCCCTGAGTTTCGATCCGAACCCCCTACGCGGCTCACCTCCTGGAAAGAACGGGCCTGTCATGGGGTAAAGAAGGAGAGCTGACCGGACTCCAAACATGCGTCCAAACCCTAGTGGACAAGAAGCTCAAACTTGTCAACGTAGTCCAGGTTATGCTCATCCGCCGGATCCTCCCATGTCAACAACGGGCTTTCAACCTGTGGGAGTTCGACCCGGCGCAGCACCGAACTCTAAGCAGGCTCTTCGACGCAACGTACGAAGATGCCTGGAAGGTGCTTTTCAAGGGCGCCGAGGCCCCCGCATCCGCTACCGAGGATCGCGGATTCAGCACGCAGCGTCGCGCTCGTGCGGTAAGCTGTTTTTACCTTTTACAGGGTATTAGTTTTTCATAGTTGGACTCCATGCGGGATCTTAAGCTCCCTTACCTTTGATAGGATTGGCAGGAGACGCCCAGACAGATCAACTGTCCGGCTCCTTTGCCCGAAGGCCCAGCGGACGCTCGCTTGGCGAAGCTGCTGGTTCCGGCACCCTATGTGGTGCCGGAGAAGAAGGCCAAGAAGAAGGCCATGGGGACTCAGAAGAGTGCCCAGCGCCTGGGGGTGTCGGATTCATCATCCGACGACTTCAAGATGCACTCCTCCCGTGAAGACGAGGAGGAGGAAGAAGAGACCTCTCCCCCTCCAGCGGGGGGAGAGAAGGAAAGGAAGGCCGCCCCAACTGGGGAGGCCGAAGGGTCCAAGAAGGGGAAAACCCTTCCTCCGGACGGCTCCACCAATGCCAACGACGGCGAAGAGGAGTGGCTGCACAGGGCCAAGCCCCTGGCGAGATCATAAGTGTCCGGATACTAGAGTGATTCATAGTATTCTTCCATTGCACAGCTTTTCCTTATGTCGAACATGTTTATGCAGTCCACTCAAAGACCGGCTCGACATGTCGTCGAGCGGTTCCCTGGATTCGTCGGATGTGAATTCGCTTCCGACGGCTACCTCCCCCCACCCTACGGATGATGCCGAGGTGCTGTCCCAACAGGTTCCAAGCCAGGAGGAGGTGGTCCTGGAGGCGCCGCAAGGCGACCTCCCGGACTCCAGGCGCAAAGGGGATAAAACCCCCAAGGGCTCCGAGTCCGGCCTTGAGCCGGACACCGCACCGGAACCTTCAATGGTTCCGGACTCCAGTAGGCAGCCTCCTTCCAAGAGGAGCGAGCCTACCGAGTGGGTGACCTCCGTCCAACCGGAGGCACCGGACAATTTGCTGGAGACGCTTAACGGCGCCTCCATCAACGAGGAGCACCACACTATTATGAGTGCGGTGATCCAGAAGGTTCAGTCCGCCAAGAGCGGACTGACTGAAGCATGTGCCAGCCTTCTAACAGGCTTTGAGGTAGGTAAAGTATGTAAAATATTACCGCATAGACAGTAGCCCCTGATGCTCTGTTCGGCGTTCGGAAAGAAAAGCCGAATAGAGGATCTAATAACATTCGCAGGAGTCTAACATAATCAAGTCAATATGCGTATGCAGGCTTCGCTGCTCGCCTCCGCCGCACTGACTGCGGAGGTGGATACGCTGAAGCAAAACCTCGCGTGCTCCGAGAACGAGCTCGGCCATGCCAAGAGGCAACTCGAGGAGAAGGAAGGTAAGTAATACCTTGTGCAATTATATAGAGAAATGTGGTTGCAAAAAATGACAGGATCAACGTGCTATTATAGGGGCCACGACCGAGGTGGCAACCCTTAAGCAAGTGCTGTCCGAGGCCGAAAATAGGGCGGCCGCGGAGCGCACGGAGAGAGAGAAGCAGGAGGCGCGGGTGGAGGAGGTGCAGAAAGAGCTCCAGGCTCTCATGAAAAATCACGACAGTTTGGAGCTTGACTCAAAGACGCAAGCGTCCGAGCTTGCGGCAGCCCTCAAAAGTGCGAAGTCTGCAAAGGCCGAAGCCCAGAAAGCCCTCAAAGAAATTGACGCGATGAAGAAGATAGCGGCGGGTAAGGCATTCACTATGCAAAGCAAGCACGTGAAAGTGAATTACTTATTACTTACCCGAGTCTGGAGCTCTCCAGGAGCGTTCGCAGATTTGCCCGCAGTGCGTCAGATGCCGCCGCCTACTACCGAGCCGAAGAGGGGAGCTCAACGGAGAAGGTGTTCTAGTCTCAGTATGCTGAGGCCGGACACCTGGTGCCTTTGAGCGACCAGCTGAAGCAAATGGTCGAGCTCCACAAGGTTGCCGAACAGGCCATAAAGGGCCTCATAGTTCGGCTATGCCCTGGAGAGGCTCTGCCTGGGAGCTACTTCAGGCTGGTGAGGCGGCTGGTGGATGCCTGTCCACGGCTTGAATTAATCAAGCGCTCCATCTGCATCGAAGGTACCCGTAGGGTGCTTGCCCATGCTAAAGTGCACTGGGGCAAGATGGATGCGGAGAAGCTGGTGAAGGACGGGCCGCCGCCGGGCAAGGAGCATCGCATCCCGGGAGCGTATTATGAGGGCGTCCTGAAGGGTACCCGCCTTATAGCGGATGAATGCTCCAAAGATGTAATTTTTGAGTAAACTCGCATTTGTGATCCTGTACGTTGAAAACTTGTTCATATGCGCTAAGCAACGCTTTTGAATTTAAAATATTACCTTATGTGCGGCCGTTTATCAAATTTGAGAGATGGCGAGTCATCGGCTTCTGCCCCCATGCCACGAGTGCTGGGGTGTTCGGGATAAACATGAGCGCTCTTTTTCCCATTCTTGGGTCCTTCGAGGGAGGCTCTCATCACAACGAATAAGGCAATCGGACTATAATGCTTGAACACTCTCACTTAGCCATAGAATTATATAATTTTAAATTTTGGCAAAGCCCCTAGTGTTCGGAAGACCGAGTTCGGGGCGCTATCCACGCCTAGGCCGGAAAAAGCCGACTCCTCGCTTTAAGCGGCATAAGTCTTTAGGGACTCGGAAACCTCTCGAACAGCGACCAGCTCTCGCCTCATCATGACGATCAGTTTTAGCTTTCTCTACTGAGGTGCTTAGCCCAGCTCAACTGGGGCACAATCGCAGTAGTTCTCCTAGTGCTACCTTAGCCGATATAACAGAACGTAAGGTACCAAAACATAGGAGCCGGGCAAACCCAACTATTGACCCAAGACATGATTCGGAGCCGATGCATATAATGCTATAAGTTCGGGGTGCCGCACTTGTGAAAGTGTTCAGACTTCTCACACCATATTGTGGGGTACATAAGCCCCTGGCGTATTGGCCGTACCAAAGTGTACGGGTGCAATATGTCATTAATGAACATATATTCGTAAAGAAAGGTAATACAATAATAGATGGAAGCTATGCATTGTTTATTTAAAAAAGTTGCGATCAAAGCAGAATGATACAAATAGTGCAATAAGAAAAAGATGGGACTATCAAATATGTCCTTTCTAGGGGCGAGCTACGGAATGTTATGCGAAACAGGTATACTGCTCGTTATAGAGACCACCTTAGAGTTACGTAGTGCGGCATAGCTTTCTGCTTCCCTGGTTGTATCGTTTGTGCGGCAATTGTACTACCGAACAAGCCTTCCAAAGAATGGAGTCCTGAAAATAAGAGAAAATTTAAGAAATCGGCAGCCCCTAGTGCGGTTTAAGCCGCGTTTCGGGCGTGCCGTGATGGTGCCCCTCCCCCTGTGCCCATGGTATTTCTAAAGCGTAGTTATGTACGCGCAACACTGGTTTCGCAAGTTCGCGAGGGCTGGGGTTGGGGCCGCATTGCTACGCTTGCTCGGAACGTGCCAGGTGGTCTTGTTGTAGGTTACTCCGGGCGCGCTTGACGGTGTCTGGACGTTTAATGGCTGGACTGGAGAATTGCCTTGAGAGGCTCCTTTGTACTTCTGCTGCGATAGCCGCCGTATGCCCCTCCGTTCGGAGAGAGCGTTCGGTGTTTCCATTGACCGTGATGACACCTCGAGGGCCTGGCATCTTGAGCTTGAGGTATGCGTAGTGCGGCACCGCATTGAACTTGGCAAATGCGGTTCGCCCGAGCAGTGCGTGATAGCCACTGCGGAATGGGACTATGTCGAAGATTAAGTCCTCACTTCAAAAATTATCCGGAGATCCGAAGACCACTTCAAGTGTAACTGAGCCTGTACAGTTGGCTTCCACACCTAGTATGACGACTTTAAAGGTCGTTCTGGTGGGTTTAATCCTCGAGGGATTGATGCCCATTTTCCGCACTGTATCCTGATAAAGCAGGTTCAGGCTGCTGCCGCCGTCCATAAGGACTCTAGTGGGGTGAAATCCGTCAATAATTGGGTCTAGAACCAATGCGGCGAATCCGCCATGACGGATGCTAGTGGGGTGGTCCCTTCGATCAAAAGTGATTGGGCAAGAAGACCATGGGTTGAACTTTGGGGCGACTGGCTCCATCGCGTATACGTCCCTTAGCGCACGCTTCCGCTCCCTCTTGGGGACGTGGGTTGCGTATATCATGTTCACCGTCCGCACTTGTGGGGGAAAACCTTTCTGTCCACTGTTGTTCGGCGGTCGGGGCTCCTCCTCGTCATCGCTATGCAGCCCCTTGTCTCTTCTTTCGGCATTTAACTTGTCTGCCTGCTTGAACACCCAACAATCCCTGTTGGTGTGATTGGCTGGTTTTTCGGGGGTGCCAAGTATCTGGCATGAGCGGTCGAGTATTCGGTCCAAACTGGACGGGCCCGGAGTATTTCTTTTGAATGGCCTTTTCCGTTGACCGGGTTTAGAGCCTCTGAATCCGGCATTAACTGCCGTATCCTCAGCATTGTCGCTGTTAATGCGGGGCTTTTGCTTGTTGCGACGCGACCTACCATTGCTGTCCTTGGTATCCGAATTACCAGGGCTCTTGGTCATGTTATTGCTGCGAGCTAGCCAGCTGTCTTCTCCCACGCAAAAGCAGGTCATAAGTGTCGTGAGGGCTGCCATAGATTTCGGCTTTTCCTGTCCTAGGTGTCGTGCAAGCCACTCGTCACGGATGTTATGCTTGAAGGCTGCTAGGGCCTCTGCGTCTGGACAGTCGACGATTTGATTTTTCTTGGTTAGGAACCGTGTCCAGAATTGTCTGGCCGATTCCTCTAGCTGCTGAATTATGTGGCTTAGGTCATCGGCGTCTGGTGGTCGCACATAAGTGCCCTGGAAATTGTCGAGGAATGCGGCTTCCAGGTCCTCTCAACAACCAATTGATTCTGCTGGCAAGCTGTTAAGCCAATGTCGGGCTGGTCCTTTAAGCTTGAGTGGGAGGTATTTGATGGCGCGTAGGTCATCACCGCGGGCCATGTGGATATGAAGGAGATAGTCCTCGATCCATACCGCAGGATCTGTTGTGCCATCGTATGATTCGATGTTCACGGGTTTGAAACCCTCGGGGATTTGATGATCCATTACTTCATCTGTGAAGCATAGTGGGTGTGCGGCGCCTCTGTAT
The DNA here is from genome assembly GCF_002162155.2 of Triticum dicoccoides. Taxonomy (NCBI): domain Eukaryota; kingdom Viridiplantae; phylum Streptophyta; class Magnoliopsida; order Poales; family Poaceae; genus Triticum; species Triticum dicoccoides. Next base: position 259,757,117 of record NC_041388.1, read on the forward strand.
TGGGCTACATCACGACGCAGCTCAAACGAGCTTTGTCTACTGTGTTCGGCCCGACCGGATTTACTGTATCCGACGTGACGAGTACCGTCTCGTGTCATGGGGCTCCCACGTGATCCGTAGATCGATCTTGTTTGCCTTGCCTTGTCCTCCAATATATCTCGCAGGTCTGGCGCATTTTCCCATGCCTTGGTAGTTTTTGAGCGGCGCCGGGGTGCGGCTTGAGTGGAGGGCCGAGAGGCCTCTCTATCGCGGCCACGGGGTGGCCGGTCGGCCGCATCATGCGTTGGTGATGTATGTTTAAGTGCTTCCTCCTCTAATTGGGGTAGCAACCTGCGCTTTGGGTAGCTCTTGGAGGGGCGTTCGAGTTCATACTCTTCGGCCGCAAGGACTTCAGTCCATCTGTCGGCTAGCAAATCTTGATTAGCTCTAAGCTGTTGCTGTTTTTTCTTGAGGTTGCTCGCCGTGGCCATAAGCCTGCATTTGAAATGCTCTAGTTCGACAGGATCCTCCGGCACGACAAATTCGTCGTCGTCGAGGCTTGCCTCGTCTTCGGAGGGAGGCATATAATTATCGTCCTCGACCTCTCTGTCTGCCGCTCTCTCGTGAGGGCTGGCTTCTCTATCCTCCTGTGCTGAATCTTGCTGGAGGTGGTTGTCTTCGGCACTGTCCGGGGTGTTATTATCCCCCGTGCCAGAATCACCATTTTTGTTTTTGGCGGGATTTAGAGCGGTGCCGCTGACGCCGGCGCTTAGGCTGCTTCTTGGAGGGGTCATCCTCCGTTGTTCCATCGCCATTGCCTTCTTTTGGGGTGTCCACCATGTATATATCATACAACGAGGTGGCTTTCCAGTGCCCTATAGGCGCTGGTTCTTGATCGTCTCCTGCATCGGCGTCCATACCGTCGATGTCTTCGGAGTCGAAGTCGAGCATGTCCGTTAAATCATCGACAGTGGCTACGAAGTGGGTGGTGGGTGGGCTTTGAATTTCTTCATCATCCGCATCCCAACCTTGTTGACCATAGTCCGGCCAGGGCTCTCCTGATAAAGAGAGAGACTTTAGTGAATTCAGAATATCGCCGAAGGGCGAGTGCTGAAAGATGTCCGCGGTGGTGAACTCCATGATCGGTGTCCAATCGGGTTTGATCGGTCGGGGCGCGGAGGGCTCGGAGTCTGGAGAGGAGTCCGGCTCCTTGGAGTCACGGGCTTCGTAGAGAATAGGGCTGGTGTTCGGCTCGATCGCCGTAGAGATTGCAGCCCCCGAGGCGGTGTCTAACCACCCATCCTCGGTTGGTGTGATCGGCTCCGAGCTAGGGGTCGGAGCGGACACAGGTGCGGCCTCCAGGGCACTGTTCGGCGGCAGAGCTAAATCATGCCCATCGTGACAGTGCGGCGCGCTCGGCTGTGGCTCGAATCCGTCGAAGATCAAGTCTCCGCGGATGTCGGCCGTGTAGTTCAAACTTCCAAATCTGACTTGATGGCCAGGGGCGTAGCTTTCGATCTGCTCTAGATGACCAAGCGAATTGGCCCGCAGTGCAAAGCCGCCAAATACGAAGATCTATCCGGGGAGAAAAGTCTCACCCTGGATCGCATCGCTGTTGATGATCAGAGAAGCCATCGGGCCTAAAAGTGACGACACAGAGGAACTCTCAATGAAAGCACCAATGTCGGTGTCAAAACCGGCGGATCTCGTGTAGGAGGGCCCGAACCTGGGTAAAACATCGTGTCCCCTGCCTCCTGTTACCATCCGACCTAGACGCACAGTTCGGGACCCCCTACCCGAGATCCGCCGGTTTTGACACCGACACCCCCTCACTCCATAAACCCCCTACCCCGAAACCCTAACCAACACACCACTCCCCCCCACTCGCGCCCCCACTCTACCTCTCCCTCGATCCAAACGGGATCGGGCCTGACGCCGCGCC